>NC_051863.1:93166150-93466150 GCF_015732765.1 Culex quinquefasciatus | reverse complement strand
CGTATTTGTGCACCACCTTCACCGAGTCCGGTTATTTCTTCTTGCACTTGCTCATCTTCTGCCCGTCGGCGGCCAGCACCAGTCCGGTGCAGTTCAGGTTCTTGAACAGGGCCGTCGAGATGACGAACAGCGTGTAGGATCGCGCGTCTGATCGATTCCCTCGGGAAGTTGTTGGTCAGGTAGTCGGCGGCGTTCTCGAACGGGCCATCAAACACCTCAAAAATGTGCCGATGTGACTTTTTGCCGAACACATTCAAAACAAAAAAAAAGTTTGACAGATCTAGCTGTCAAGACCGGGGAGAGAAAGAGAAAACATGATGATGGCGGCTGCTGTCACGCTGGTAGTAATCGATTTAAAAAATGTATGGGGGAAATCAATTTAAATTCAATATTTGCCAAATTAAAGATCAGTTAGAGATAAAATTTGACCTGGTGAAAGCTAATTTTTTTGTGAATCAGCAGGTCAAATTTTGTCACCCTGCGATTTGTAGTTGCTGAGATATTCACAAAAAAGTAAATTTCTCAGAACAAATTTGAATTTCTTACTACCAAACGAACAACGCCATCTATGAGAAATTTTGGCCCGTCGGGTAATCCATTGGTCAGTTTTCGAGGCTAAGGTGTTGAATTTCGTCGATTAGTGCAATTGTCGTTTCCAGCATGCTTCATAACTCAACTGTGAGTTGACTGTGGTCAATTTTGAGAGTGCATTGACTTCTCACTTGCTGAGTATTGTGAATTGTTCGTAAATCCAGTATTTTTGTCCAAAATTGACTTTTCCAGTTGCTTTGTATCTTTGACAATCCCAAAATATTGACATCGGTTGATGTAATTCTTTTTTCAAATGTTTAGGAAATGTTGTTTGTCCAAAATTGTCTTTTCGTGTAATTTGCAACTTTGGCTTTTGTAAATTAATGACATCGGATGATGTTATCATTTGTTTATCATGATCTTCTCCTTTTCAATAGTTTCAGACGTGCAGTATGATCTCAACTTGCATTTTTGTTCCATAATTGATGTTTCGCATTTCAATCATCTTTACTTCGCTTAATTCCACATTTCGATTTAGTAATTTGTTTTACGTGAATGCCTCGAATTGCGCCTTAATTTGACTTGTTCCTCATTGATATGACCTTTTACGACAACATCAACACCGTTACCTGTCCAACCTCCCGCATGACTTTGCCACTCACCATCTTGCCATCACAAACTTCTGCATACGAACGCGTAGAACTTCTCAGCATACGAACGCGTCGATCATCTCAAGTCGTTTCGTCTCTCGTCTCTGCCATATTTTACTTCAGTTTCTAGTTTTGTTTCTCCCACAAAAATTTCTTACTTGTTTTCTTCGCATGAACAATATTTTATAATTTTCAGGAATCTATCATTTAATTTCTGTGCAAAATTGAAATTCAAATTTACTTACAATCTTATAAATCTTGTTGATATTTTTATATGAAATCAGTTCTATTATTTTTAATACTAAAAAAATCATTTCTAATTGACTATTATTTTTATACTTGAATAAAAAAAATTACTCTATAAAGTTTTTCATTGATCTATACATCCTATCATCTTGTCATTGCAATACTGCGCATGTTAGAATATCCTTTCTGTTATATCAACTTTTTATGAAACTTGTCTGTCACTTTGTGTTTTCAAATTTGTCAAACCCATTCAATAAATTTGTTTATTTGAGCAATTCTCAATAAAATGCTGAATTTGCAAGATAATTAGTTGGTTCAATTATCATTTTAATGATATCGTTCTGATTTTTTTTTCTCTGAATTTTATCAGTTTAAAGGTGTTTTTCCCTTGAAGCATTATTTTATCCCTTGATTTTCCCTTGAAGCGTTATTTATCCATTCCCTTTAATTTTCATTTAACTATCCCCGTAAAGTGCAAATGTTTTGAAATGTTTTTAACATATTGAATCCCCCATGGATTACAACTGTTTTGAAGCTATATTCGACATAAAACTCTCCCCATAGAGTACAATTGTCTACTTTTTAATCCCTTTGGCGTTGCTTTATCAGTTTATATATCCCTAGATCAGAACTTATACCGTTCTTTCCGATCTTTTTAGATTCCCCACGATGTACTCACAAATTTTACCCTTTCTTGAGCTGTAGTCCATATTCGTCTTTGCAAGCGTCCTTGCTGATATTGTTGTCTTCTTGATTGTTTTCCAATGGTTTCCTGTAAATCCTTCGTATAAGCGTTTGACATTCTGAAAATAAATTCTTAATACTTTGTTAAGTAAATTATAAAACACATATTTACATTCAACATTCATTCTGGGGTGCACCTCCCTTGTCCAATTATTTTCACACACACTCTTACTTGCATACATGTTGTTTTGAAACATAATAATCATACTTTTTTCATTTGCCTGTCGTTGAAATTTCGTTATTATTCAGTCCGTTTGATTTGATTTTTATTTGTAGTTTAAAAATTGCGTCATTGTTTTTCTAATACCCTGTTAACCCATTTTAGCTCAATTAAGTGTGTTCCCAAAATTGCAACCCAACAGCTTCTTAATTGTTTTAACGTGTTTCATCACTGCTTCATTATTATGTTTATATTTGATCCTAATCACTTCATCTGAAAAAAATAAGCTCAGTACTCGTACTTTTCATAATCTGTTCCTTGTTTAAACCCCATCAATTCAATCATTTATAAAAAATATTTTTCATCCCCAATTCCTAACATTCATCTTGTTTGCGCATTTCTTTGATAATAATCTTTTTATTTAATTATTAATTTCAATTAGTTCATCAACCTATAAATCATATATTTTTCATGTTTATTTTTCTATATATCTTTAAAAAATCCGGTTTCTGTAACACATATTTTGATTCATTAAATTCTCTTGATAATCATCGTTCTTTTTACTTATTCATCAATCATATCAATTCAATATATTTTTTTTTCATATAATTTTTTTTCATTATACATAAATAATCCCGTGTTTATAACATATATTTTGATTCATACAGTCTTTTGTTAATAATTGTTTATATGATACTATGTCATTCATTTCATTCATCGTCATTTTATCTATATTCCATTTAATTGTAATTTTAAAATATTTTATCTTGTATTGGAGCATTTAATTTTAATGTATTTTCAATATGTATTGTTTAAAAAAAATGTCAGATATATTTTCATACGGGTATATTCTGAACTATAAGTTAGTGTTATGTTAATCATTATATTTTCTAAGTCTATTATTATGTACATCTTCAAATTTGTTGCCATTTTTAATAGTGGTTTTTTGATCGCTGTTAAATTTAACGATATCATAAGGGCCTCGCCACTTATTTTGTAACTTTTGACCAATTCCTGTCTGTACCATTTGTACCAAAACTCTATCTCCCCACATTGGTACCCAATCATTTGTCTTTTTGTCATAAATTTCCTTTCTCTTTTCTTTTGACAATATTAAGTTGTTTCCAGCAGTTTCATGAGCATCCTTGAATATATCTTTCATTGAACAAATATAGTCGTCATAATTTAAATCTGAATCATTGATTTTATAAATTGTGCTTGGTATAGTAGCTTTTCTTCCATACAAAAGTTCATAGGAGAATATCCAGTTGATGAATTTTCTGTAGTGTTGTATTCAAACATAAAATATGGTATTAATTCATCCCAACATTGTGGATCTTTGCCAATAAAATTTCGTAAATAAACTTTCAACTCTCTATTTGATCTCTCAACTAAATTAGCTTGAGGATGATATGCACTTGTAACGATCTTTTTAATGTGTAATATTTTGCATGTGTGTTGCAATAATTTGCTTACAAAGTTTGTACCTCGATCGGTTACAACTTCTTTAGGAGCACCAAATTTACAAACAAAGTTTTCAACAAAAGTTCTAGCAACAGTAGTACTTTCTTGGTTTTCCATGGGAGCTACAATCAAAAATCTTGTTAAATCATCTTGTATCACAAGTCCACAATTGTTTCCGTTATTATAAATTGGTAACATAACCACATCCATATAAATTTTATCAAAGGGTTCATACGATGTTGTCGTAATTTTCATTGGCATCTTGTTTGCTGGCCATATTTTATTCTTTTGACAAGAATCACATTGCTTTACATAATTCAAAACATCTCTTCGCATATTTTCCCATGTAAATAGAGGACTCATTCTTTTAATCATTCGTTTACCTCCGACATGACCACCCAACGGTGCGTCGTGAAAATCTTTAAGCACTTGATCTCTGTCTTCTGGCTTTACATAAATTCGTTCATTTTCTGTTGCATATAGTGTAAATGACTTTGAAAGTTTCATTGCAAAAAATCGTAATAAGTTTAGTTCCAACTCTGTTTTAAATATTCTATGAGAAATAATTTGTATAACTGATGCATCTTTGGCAAAATCAGGATAATCTTTAAAGCTTTTAAATAAACCATCGAAAAATTCTTCATTTTTAACTGCTGAACGATATGTTCCATTCAAAATTAAACCCCAAATCTTCTTTTGCGGGAATACAAATATATTTTCATTGGTGTAATCCTCAATACCATGTGGAAGGTCAATGTATTTACTCAATTCTTTGTGTACCGTAACACTGTTTAACACTGGAACGCCCAACGCATGTCCAACTTACACGGACGCCCAAGCCTCCCAAAAAAGTTGGAACGGTAACTTCAACTCAATGGTTCTCGGGCATAACTCAACCAATCAAGATGATTCTTCTTTCCAGTGATTTGTTAGGATGTCTAGATGATTCTAGAACTTTGCAGAACTTATTTTGATCAAATCTGTCATTTTTGCGATCAAAACCATCGTTCCAACTTTTTTAAAACAACTGCCTCCGCGGAATTTTTGGCGAATTTTTTTTACACACGAAAAAAAAAGTTGGAACGATGGTTTTGATCGCAAAAATGACAGATTTGATCAAAATAAGTTCTGCAAAGTTCTAGAATCATCTAGACATCCTAACAAATCACTGGAAAGAAGAATCATCTTGATTGGTTGAGTTATGCCCGAGAACCATTGAGTTGAAGTTACCGTTCCAAATTTTTTGGAGCCTTGGGCGTTGGAATGTTAATATCATAAAAGTAGCTTCGGCTTGTTCAAATGGTATAATATTTTTAGAAAATTTTAAAACGTTAAAATCGATATCTGTATCTTGGAAATCCTTGTAGGTAAATGTTTTATCGTTGCTATCATCGTCATTATCTAAATTTATGTTAGTGTTGTTTCTAGATAAATTCTTTCTGTTTGAAGTATTTGTTGTGTTTTGATTATCTGAAATATTTTGTCTATTTTGTTTTGCTTGTTGACGAGTTGTAATTGCTACTAATTTTGATGTCTGTTTATCATCTGCATGAATTTCATCATTATTTAAACGTGAGAGAAAATCTGCCACTACATTTTCCTTTCCTTGTAACGAATTTCACATCCAATGCCTTGGATTTTCAAACGAAGTTTTGTCAAAGTTGGTGATGTTTCCTTCAAATGCCATAGAGCTACCAATGGTCTATGATCTGTGTAAACGATAAAATCTTGGTTATAAATAAAATGTTTGAAGTGGTCTACTGCCCAAACAATAGCTAGTAGTTCCTTCTCAATAGTAAAATAATTTCTTTCAGCCCCGATAAGCGCACGACTTGCGTAAGCGATAGGGTGATCATTTGATTTCGAATTTCACATCCAATGCCTTGGATTTTCAAACGAAGTTTTGTCAAAGTTGGTGATGTTTCCTTCAAATGCCATAGAGCTACCAATGGTCTATGATCTGTGTAAACGATAAAATCTTGGTTATAAATAAAATGTTTGAAGTGGTCTACTGCCCAAACAATAGCTAGTAGTTCCTTCTCAATAGTAAAATAATTTCTTTCAGCCCCGATAAGCGCACGACTTGCGTAAGCGATAGGGTGATCATTTGATTTCTCATTAGTAAGAACTGCTCCGATAGCATAATCGCTAGCATCAGTTGTCAAAACAAATTTGTCATTGTAGTTCGGTCTAACTAAAACTGGTTCTGAAATTAAATGGTTCTTTAATTCTTCAAAAGCATTTTCACATTCTTGTGTCCAAATAAATTTCACATTTTTCTTTAATAATGCATTAAGTGGCTTACGTTTATCTGCAATGTTTGGAATAAATTTTCCATAAAAATTAATAGTTCCCAAAAATGATCTCACATTTTTAATCGTCTGCGGCCTTTTCATGTTTTTGATTGTATCAATATTTTCACTAGTTGGTCGAATACCTTCTTCATTAATAATATGACCCAAATATCTGACTTCTTTGTGTAAAATTTTACATTTTGATGGTTCAACTTTTAAATTATGTTCATGCAATGCATTCAAAACTTTATATAAATTTTCATTGTGTTCTTTTATAGTTCTTCCAAATACAATAATATCATCCAAGTATACAAACGCATTAACAGGTTGTATTTCATAAATAAGTGTGAATGTAAATTTTTGAAATGTTGATGGACTATTTTTCAGTCCCATGGCATTCTTAAAAATTCATAATGTCCTAAAAATGTTGAAAAAGCGGTTTTCGCAGCATCCTTTGGGTTAATTGGGATTTGATAAAATCCTGATTTCAAGTCAATGGTTGAGAAATATCGAGCTTCTCAATACTGTCCAAAATTTCGCTAATAAGCGGTATAGGGTACACAAATGGTTTAGTAATTGTATTTAGGTCTCGAAAATCCACTACAATTCTGTAGCGTTTGTTGCCTTCGGCGTCTAAGTCTTTCTTTGGGATGCATAATACCGGTGCATTCCACGGACTTTTACTTGGGCGTATTATCCCTAATTTTAGCATTTCTTCCACTTGTTCTTCAACGTGTTTCTTGGTAGCTTCAGGAAATCTATATTGTCTTTTATTAATTGGAATTTCAGTTGTTGTCTCTATATCGTGCATGGTTAAATTGGTATAAGTCAACTCGTCACCCTCTAAATAAAATATTTCATTAAAATCATTCAAAATATTATTAATTTCTTGAAAGATATCACCTTTCAAGTGGTCTGTTTTAACCAATTCATAAATTTTTCTCATTCTTTCGTTGCCTGTAAGTTTCTCATGCTTCATGTTTTCAATCACATCATAATCCCGATCGTTTTCTAAATTCATCTCTTTTGGGTAATCTTGGTTATCATCATCAATTTCAATTTGATCGTCATAATACTCTTCAATGCACGGTTGGATTCTGCCATTGCAGCCATTGTCATTATCATAATTATTTTCATTATTTTCATCATAATTTGTATTAAAATTGTCATAGCCATTTGCTCCAATACCTGTCATATTTACTTTGTTTATATTTTCAATGTCATTGTTTCTAAATAAATTGGTCATTTCATGATTATTATATTGCATATATTTCGTAAACTATGTTGTCGAAACTTTGACTAATATATAAGGTGTATTTCTTAAGAATATGTGCTCCAAGAATTGCATCATCAGTGAAATGCTTCAAAATGTAGAACTTTTCCTCGTATTTTGAATTTCCTATCAATAAAATCATATTTACAGATCCTACTGTATCTTCTGCTATTCCATGAACCCCTCTAATGGAAATTCTATCGTTGAAATCAATGTTAGTTAAACGCATATTACTAACCACATCCCATCTTACAAAATTGTTACATGATGCGGAGTCAATTATAAATTTGTGAAATTTTGTTGGCCTTGCCAAGGTAGCAATATTTGCATAAAATATTGAATCAATATTGAAATTGATTTTTAATGTTTCATGTGGTGGAATGTATTCGATAAAATGCAGTTTAAAATTATTTGGAATTTGATTTTTATTGCGTCGACTATTTGTATAAGTTCGTTTTAAAGTGCTCTTTGCAGTATTCGTTTTATAACATTCATAAAATTTGTTAGCTTGATAATTATTTCTTTGATAAAAATTTGTATTTTTATTGTACCTGAAATTTCTGAATTTGTTATGGTTTGAATTTTCAGTACTAGCAAGTAACCTTTGTTCGAGAGTTCTTAAAGACTCTCTGTCAATTCGTTCATTTTCTAAAAATTCTAGCAAATTTTCCAACTTCATATGACGGTTATTCGTGGCAATTTCTTTGATTTCATTATTTATAATTGTTCAGTATTGGGACTGATTGTTTATTTACCCAAATTGTTTTAATCACCTTAAATTGTATTGGAATTACGGGCTTTTGTTGGTATTTGATCACACACGTACGCTTTCTCATATGGCCCTTTCGCTGACTTAGTTTCCGTCCTTTTCACTCTTCTTCTAAGACACTAGTCACCTATCCACCTATCAGTTTCATTCCTTTCTTCTAATTTTGAGAGTTTAATTTCACCGAAAAATACCGACAAAAGCCCGTAATTCCAATTATTTATAATTCCAACTAAAAAGTGAACTCTACCTGCATATGATTTAAATGTTTCATCCCGTCCTTGTTTCAGAGTTTCAATTTGTTCAATTATACTACCAAAAGTCCCGGCGGCTCTTCACAGCGGCTAAGTCCCGGCGGACTGCGGCCTCCACCGCTAAGTCCGGCTGGACTGGGGCCTCTGCTACTGGTGGCTGCTGGCGGGTCCTGCTGGACTGGGGCTTCTTCAGGATCTGGAACTGGACTGGGCTTGAACTGGCTGGAACTGACTGGAACTAACTGCCCTCCTCAAGAATTTTGAGGTTTTTATAGTCAGTCCCCGAAAACTCTACTAAATTTTGTTCTGCTAAAAGTGGTCCGTTTCGATGAGAAGCATCGATGAACCTCATGAATTAAATTATGCAGACCTCTGCAATTCTTCATGACTTTCCGTATGGTTTAGTGAGTACACCTCAAAATCGGAAGTCATGGGTTCGAACCATTGTCGTGAAACTTTAAATTATGTTATTGGAATATCAAAATTATGTTCCTAAAACATTCTCAAAAATGTTGGTCAATAATGAGAAGGTCCAATTCTCCATTGAACAAACATGCCAATGAATTTGGTTAAGCCACACCCTCAATTTCCCCTGTAGAATAACATCGCACATTCATAATTGAAAGCTTAACCATTTTTTTGATTGCCTAACAATTGGCGAAATTGAATAAAGGGCTTTTCAGGTGAGGATGACTCATGATCCACACCAGTACATAAGCATAATTATTTGTCGCGCAACGCGAGTCGACGTGTAAAATTATTTATGCTTGCGTAAGCGCGCATGGTCAGAACTGTGGTGAGGTTTGAAAAATGGACAAATTTAATGATTTAAATTTGAGGTCGCTGCACCACAACTCGTATAGCGCCATCTCTGAGATTATTTGCCACGGCGGGTACCCTATTAGGGGAAATGAATTTCGAGGAAATGGAATACGGGGAAATGTTGTTTGGGGAAATGAGCCTAGACCCGTAATAACAGTGAGGTGTTTTCTTTAAAATGTCTGAGGTACAGCCAACAAACTTAAAAAAAGAATCTTCAAACGGCAGACCGTGTCCGATACATTTACATTTCTTTTTTTAATTGTAGTACATTATCAAGTTCATCGGAAACAAGCTCATGTATAAGCCCAGGATGCGAGAATGAAAAAGATTTTCTGGAAGAAACCAACATAACCTCATCAGATTTTTCAAAGAATCGAATGTTTGCTTCATATTGTAGTGTATTATCTCCAAATATGATTGAAATCGCGCCGTCAGTTTCGGAAAAAAGTGATGCATATCCGAGTCTTTATGTAGTAAGTATTACGAACATATCTATTAGAGTATAACAAAAATTACTTTTTTATGGACATTTAGGGACTTGTTCCGGCAAGCAAACTTAGCCCAAATCCCCAAGGTTCTACCGGCCACCGTCCTAACAATCTTCATTAGAACAGAATTCCTCCCAAGTTGGTGCACAACCTGTGTCTTTCCATGTGTGCATGTGTGTGTGTGAGCAATAAAATTACCACCGTGGATCCGTCTTTGATGAAACCTCGGTAGGCACTGAAATTGGTCAGAGGCTATCGTCAGAGGATGTATCGTTGCTGAATTCCACATCCGGTAACGGAGACTTGTAACAGTTGCACTTGTTAGCATTTATTTATTTATGTATTTTGGTTTTTCCGTTCGTCTTTAAATGCAATTTGATCTCCGTTACCACGGTAATCAATGTATGTGATGTTAGCCCTCACGACCGTTGGTAACATTCGTTACTGGTTTAAGACCTGGAGAGAATCTCGCTGAGGTCGCTCATGTTGAACCCTTCGGGAAGACGGAAAGGGACGGTCAGAGCCATTGCCGACCGCTAGAGTGGGACGGGAACTCAGATCTTTAAAGATCCGAAGAAGCCCGAGGCAATCTCCGGGAAACGACGTGCCAAAAGTACGTCTGGGGCCACCTTCCCCGTTCTGAGGAAGCTAGTACTCGTTCACTTTGTCCCAGACCTTTGTGAAGTGTGGAGTGCGCGGACTTTTATCCCGGGTTCCCTTTTTCCAGTCCTGAGGTTTGAAAGTGGCGTGGTAGTGTTTCCGGTTAGGTCTTAAATTCTAATTTCTCCCCCCTAGATCTCGTCGAGTTAGAATTGTGAGTGTGCTAAATAGTGAGCCTCAGTGCGGCCTAGTTAGAGATCAGGTAAAACCGTTAACCCGTGCGAATTATCCCCGTGCATGTGCTAACCCCATTCGCGAAGTTCGAAGGCTTCGCTTCCTTTCGCCCAACCAGCAAAGCAGCACCAGTAGGAGATCGAGCGCGCGTCCACCACCGCCCCGCATCGAGTGTGGGACAAGTTTTGACCCGGCACACGCTACATCGCCGGAAGAGACGAGTCGTCAACATCTCGTCTGGAGGCGGTCCATCCGCTCACGTGCTGGCCCCGAAAATCCATCTCCGGCCCGCGCAGCATCATCGAAGTCGACCGCGCAACCGCAGGTCAAACCGGCAGCGTTGTCCGCGCCGTCCGCGAGCACGCGGTGAGGAACATCAGCAGCAGCATCAGCAAGTAACAGGAGCAGCAGTCCGGTGAGTCTGTTCTATTTGCTCGGGTGAAGGGTGACGGCCAAAGAAGGCGTCACGATCGTTTTCCGTTCCGGCTGCGGCCGTAGAGCGGACGCCATTTTGTTCGCACGGCGTCCATTTTAAACGCGCGTGTTGCTATGCGCTCGGAGTTTGTCGGCTTTTATTAACGCGCCCCACACGTCCACGAAATCGCACTCTAGTGCCTTTTGTCTGCCGCAGTCCGCTTGACTGCCGGTGACGTCAGCGATCAGCTGTTCCAGCTGACGAGCTGAAGATTTGAGGAGAGAGCACAAAAGCACGGGGTAACAGAAGAACAAACAGTAGAAGTAGGGAGAGCAAACGCACACAGTAGGAAGATGGTTAGGTAGACGTTGAAGACGAAACAATGAATGAAATACAAAACCTTAGACTAGTCCAATAAAATGATCACCTCTTTCTTGATTCCCTGCCAACTAAATTTGTGTAATTGTGTTGGAGTTAAATAAAGTCCCTGCGTTAAAATGAGCTCACGTGTTAGTTTTTGGTCGATCCGGAGCGCTGCTTTCGTCACTTTAGGGTCCGTTCCCAGTCCTTTCCTCCCCAATGCAAAAGTTCTGCGTATTTCCCATGCTTCGTGAAGTTCTCTGGTGGCGGGTGTCGGTACTACCCATGATGATTCATACGGGCACGGGGGGTCCTATACTGGCGGATTTCTGAGGAGCTTTTTCGGGAGGCTGAGCTTTCCGTACCGTTCTTGTGGGTCACTTTGGTACGCTGGCCGATTCGATCTTGCTTCTTCCCTGGTTCAACCGAGCACCTCTTCGAGAGTCTCAAACCGGGCAAATTTAACATGACGGGCAGTCTCCCTCACGGGAGTGGCGCATAAGCTGCACCGTTTCCAATCGATCGAATCGCAACGGCTACAGACTAGGGGGATTGTCGGTGTTAACCGTTTACGCGACTGGCGACATTGGCGAATCTCCCAGTGGTGGCTCAGGTTTCAGCTCGAGGGCAGCGAAATCGAATTGCATTCATGCTGGCTCGTTCTTTCCGGCTAACCCCCTCGCCAAGCCAAACATCCATGTAGTGCTTCTTGTTTTCGTCGCTGTCGGGTAGATAAGCGAGGTTGAATCCTATTAGTTGGGACCGCTCGGGGTAGGATTCTTGACCTGCGGAAAATGTGGAACTTCAACTGCGGCTCGTGGAACTTCAAATGCTTCTACCGCAGGCGGTGAATCTGGCCATTTTGATTGAAGAAGTGTTAATCCGGTGACCTCACCAAAGACACATGCTTATTCCTCGGTTCGTAGGAAGGTGTGGCCAATCATGTCAAAATGGCCATTTTCATTACCAATATCAAAACCATGAATTTTGATACCCATATTGCCGCAATTTGTATGGTTCCATAAATGTCCTCCCGGGAGAACCTTTTCCAGGGCACTGGCCACTCCGGGTGTGGCCGATCCTGTCAAAATGGCCATTTTCATTAACAGTATCAAAATCATGCATTTTGATACCCATATTGCCCCAATTTGTATGGTTCCGTAAATGTCCTCCCGGGAGAACCTTCCCTCAGGGCAATGGCTACTCCGGGTGCGGCCAATCCTGTCAAAATGGCCATTTTCATTACCAGTATAAAAAACCATGAATTTTTATACCCATATTGCCCCAATTTGTATGGTTCCGTAAATGTCCTCCCGGTAGAACCTTCCCTCAGGGCCATGGCCACTCCGGGAGTGGCCAATATCCTAACAGTTTGGTCCCAACCCCATTGCCCCAAATCATTCTGGTTTTCGGGTGACCGTCCTAACAATATTCATTAGAGCAGAATTCCTTCCAAGTTGGTGCATAACCTGTGTTTTTCAATGTGTGCATGTGTGTGTGTGTGAGCAATAAAATTACCACCCTGGATCCGTCTTTGATGAAACCTCGGTAGGCACTGAAATTGGTCAGAGGCTATTTGTTAGCTTATACAAATTTTGCCTCGTCTCCTGCTTTCTTGGAACACTCACGCGAGAATGCTGTTGCCACTGTTGCCACATTTCATGCGAATTATATAACCCAGACACGAGATTTTCTTACAGAATTGGTTCTGTTAGAATCTTGCTAGAATAATTCTAGCAGCCCTGTCAGAATTCTTCTAGAATTTTGCAAGAATTTTCTAATAGAAAATACTGCTGGCCTTTAACCGGTTCAGCTCGTGTTTCAACAAGTTTAATTTTCACTCGTTTTATTCAACGTCGACATTTGAACACGTTTTTTCGGAAGCAACACCATCATCGAAAACCTACGTGCTTTAGTTTGAAGGACCAGTCGGAGGCAGAAGTCATGGCCACACTGCTGTTATCGGGCTTCAAAAGTGGCCACAAACTGGTGTCCATCTGGCCAAACATCCCTGGTGCCGGCGGCCATTTTGTTATTCCGAGTTCCGAGGACAAACTCAAGATCCCCAATGATTAGCTGGCAGATTACAACTTCTCATCACAGGTAAGCGATCACTCTTAAAATTGCGCGACGCCTATTACGAATCGATTTTTTAAGCATGAAGGCGATGATCTCAACATACTCCGCTTGTTCAACCGAACTTTCGTGGTCCTGCGGTTCTGGTGACATCCAGGCATCGATTCTGAAGTTTGGATTCCTCATCCTCGGCAACTTGGGCTACTCAGGCAGACCGGATAGCGGAACAGTAAAAAATGTCGGATGCACAACAGCTGCTTCTTTGATGGTGTTGCAGGGAATCTGAGTATGTGTGCAGTGAATGATATTGTAATGAAAATTGTAATAAATTTCGTTTGAAATAAAACACAGTTTTTTTCTGAAATATTTTCAGCAATAACATTCGAATAAAAATCCAGCAGGATTCTAACAAAATTCTTAACTGAACATTTCTAGCAAAATTCTAGCAGGATTCTAGCAGATTCGCCTGACAGCTGGATCTAGCAGAATTCTAGCAAAATTCTTACAGAACCGATTAATTTCACCGGTTCCTGCTAGAACCGGTTATTGCATTTGAGCTAGAATTCTCAAAGAGTTCTTGAGAAAATCTAGCAGGGTGATGGCAGCGTTCTAGTAAGAATATATTCGCTCTGTAAGATTTTTCTCACAGGATTCTTACAGAGTTCTAACAGAGCGAAAATATTCTTACTAGAACTGTGCCGTCATTCTGCCAGATCTTTGCAAGAATTCTCAAAGAATTCTAACTCAAATGCAATAACCGGTTCTAGCAGAACCGGCGAAATCAACCGGTTCTGCTAGAATCCTGCTAGAATGCAGCTAGAACTGTTCTGACAGGCCAGCTGCTAGATTTCTGTTAGAATCTTGCTAGAACGAGCTGGCAGAAATTTTCTGCTAGAATCCTGCTAGATTTTTGTTAGAATAAATGGATAGAATTTTTTGGGTGAAAAGTTTGTTTGAAAATTTATCTTTATTCAAAAATCACCTCTTACAACACATTTTTAAGCAGACACTTTCCACTTAAACACTTATTATTTCACGTTTTCTGATGCGATTGGAGCAAACAATTTCTGCAGGTCTTGATTCCACCTCACGTTTGTTCGCATGGTTTTAATGTGCCGGTTCCGGATGGATACATTCCATAGAAGTTAACACACAACGACTTGAAGTAATCGAGGATAAACCATATTCCGTGGTGGAACATTTCGATTGCGCAGTTTTCTGGGATGCTCCACGTGTGGAATCGCCGACATCTCCGGTGCTGCGCTCACCGGCCTCCGAGAAACAGCTATCTGCGAATTCATCTGTGAATTAAAAAGCAGAATGTTGTGTGTTTTGGATTGATTAAAATTACTCAAGTTCATTTTACTTACCGAATTAGGCAGTGCAGGGAAAATGCATCTCCATTCAAGGCAAGAACGTTAGAAAAAATGAACTTGCCTGAACAAGTTCAATGACAAGATGGTTATTGCGGAAATCACATTCGCCACAAAGCGGTTGGGCGGAAATGACATCATTTTCGACAGATTTTGCCCTGTCAGAATTTTCTCACAAAATTCTTATAGAATTCTAACAGATTTCATTCTGTCAGAATGTTCTAGCAAAATTCTAACAGAAATCTAACAGGCCTGCTAAAATCATTCTAGCAGGATTCTAACAGAGCCAACTCTGCTAGAAATTCCCGTGACCGGGTATAATTGCACGGACGGTGTACTCATCGCTGATTACTCTTTTTACCCAAATTGAGGAGCCCTCCGAGGGGGACGACACTCACGCAAAATGGGCTGCAAGCAGTGTTTGAAAAAAGTTTCTGACCAGGACCGCATAGCATGCCGCGGGTATTGCGGAGCAATTTTCCACATGATTTGCGCCAAGGTGGACGTCCCGCTGCGGGAGCAGCTGGATTTGAACCAGACGCAAGTATTCTGGATGTGTGGGGAATGTGCCAAATTGTTCTCCAACAGTCACTTCCGCCGCGTCGTTAAGGACCACGATGTGGGCAACTCGGAGATTGCCGAGTCGATGAAAACAATGCAGAACGACATCGCGAATCTTACGTCGACGATTACCGATCGACCCAATCGACATCATTGTCCACACCCACGTGGCCAAACAAACGACAGCGCGGCTCCAGCACAGATACTCCCGTGAAGGTCGCTATTCCAACCGCCTCTCGCGGAACGAAGGCTATGAATTCAGTTCCAGTAATCGCAGCTGAGCCGAACGACCTGTGGTACCTGTGGCTCTCCAGTTCCCCCCCGAGTGTCACGGATGAGGACATACACTCGATGGTGAAAGAGTGTCTCTCCGTCGAAGACGACGATCCCATCGTCGTGAAGATGCTCGTGAAGAAGGGTGTCGACGTTTCCACACTCTCGTCGGTGACGTTCAAAGTCGGAATCGGCCGGGACTACCGTGAATCGTCCATGGATGCAGCCAACTGGCCGGAACAGTCCGTCTTTCCGCGAGTTCGTGGACATCGACCGTAGACCATCGCCTACCGTATTGTCGGGGTTTTTGAGGCGCCGCCTGGAGTAATCTCGCAACGTCGTAGTTAGCCATAATTTGCCGCTCTGCCATCACCGGGACGCCTGTTAGAAAGTCCTATGGAAGCCCCCAATCCCCCTCACAGTCGAGTTCCCAGCCAGCGACCAGCACAGCCGTCCCGGGCCTGTGTTCGGGTGTCGGGAGGGGGTCTTCCAGGCCACATTCACAGGCGAGTACCATCCGTTTATCAGATGTATCGTGCCCTGACAGTCCTTCGACTTCCAGCGTGCAGCCATGCCACTGGTTTGCCTTACACGGAACGACTTCTCATATTGCTGCCTTGTCATCACCGGGACGCATGTTATATGGTCGTAAGGAAGCCCCCAAACGCTCTGACGCAGTCGCGTTCCCAGCCAGCGACCAGCACAGCCGTCCCGGACCTGCGTTCAGATGTCGTGAGGGGGTCTCCAACCTACTTTCACAGGCCAGTATCCAATCACCAGCTCGAATGACTGTTTCGACCTTGACATTTTCTCGGATTCCAGCAAAAGTCCTGAACCAGGTCGTGACCCAAACCAAGACAGCCACCTGACGATACGACCATCACCGGGACGCACGGTATACGGCACTATGGAAGCCCCCGATCACTCCGTCATAGTCGAGTTCCCAGCCAGCGGCCAGCACAGCCTTCTGCTTTCAGTTCTCGGCCGAGTACAAGTCACCATGACCGAGCTGCCCGTGAGCATTTCACGGAATCGCAGGCTCCCACCCCACCTTCGTCAACAGACACCAATGCTAGTGGAACGTGTCAGCAGATCCGGTTCTACTACCAGAACGTACGAGGATTAAAAAGTAAAGTGGACGAGTTTTTCCTGAATTGCCTTGATTGCGAATACGACGTCATTATGCTGACCGAAACCTGGCTGGACGACTCAATAAATGCTGTGCAGCTGTTTGGAAATGCTTTTGAAGTGTTTTCTACTCATCGCAACGCCGGAAACAGCCGCCGTTGTTAACAGTGTACTCTGTGTTCTGATTTTACACAATTGATTGGGTTTCTTTTATACGTGTACATTAGGGTGGTCCAAATCCGAACTTTTTTGGGGCTACCCCTGAAATCAAAGATTGTCCCATCACTAGGCTAAATTCCAAATTTGAGCTCATTCTGACCACGGGAACCCCTCCCTCCAATTGCTTAAAGTTTGTATGGGAAAAAACGTCAAAATGTATGGAGAAAAGCAACTGTTTTACTTTTTGACCTGTGGAGGGCGCCATAATTATCCGATTCTTACCATTTCTCAAATGTAGAACCTTCATTAAATTTAGAACAAGTTTTCCGAAGACACCATATTTTTAGGATTTTTTCCCGCGAAGTTATTAGCGCCCAAAACTGACCATTTTTGCGCGGCCAGCTGTAAAGGGCTACCTAACAACGATGTTTATTTCCAATTCGTAAACGCACGTGCTCTCTCTCAGGTTCAAACTCTCTCACGAGTTTGCTTGCCTGCCTGGCTGCCTGCCTGCCTGCTTACCAACAAGCGCGCGCTGTTTCTCTGCTTGGACTTTTGTCGTCGTCGTCGTTTTCGTTTGCTATCCACTGCGCTGCGTTCTTGGCATGTTTATTATCATTTTCAACTAAAATAGCAGGTTTGTTTTGGGATATATTTACCATATAAATTCTTAGATTATGTAAAAAATTAAAAAAAAAAATAATTAATTAATTATCTGCTTTTGTTACAAGAAACACCATGAAGTTTGTTGAGATAAGGGAATTTCTTCAGATTTTTTAAAACTGAATCCAAATTTGTTCGAGCCTGACAGCATCAGCTCGAAGAAAATTTTGATGTTTTGGCAGCACAGCGCTTGCTGCGATGACAATTGGAAAGAAGTTGGCAACCCAGTCTGCGTCGTTGCTAACAACGAGAAAAACGCGCGCAACGACGTGCGCGCGGCTAGCAACAGCGCGTCGACGACGACGCCCGAAGAGGAGTAAAGAGCGCGCGAAACGACGTGCGTGGCAACAGCGCGCCGTTGACGACGGCGAAGGAGAGAGAGAGCAAAAACACGAACGACGAGAGAATTTTTGGCGCGCAACGAAGAGCAGCGAGCAGAAGTGAGCGCGTCGAGACAAGTCTATCGCAAGCAGCCGAACCGGTCGGACGTCAAGTCGAGCGCGTCGCGATCGTCGGAAGGAAACACAAATAATCGCTAAAATTAAGTTAAGTAGCCGTAAATAGAATTAGTGAGAGAAAAATTCTAGTGTTTTTCTGTTTGCCTGTGATACTTCCGACCCTCCCAAGCTGGTTCCCCAAGTCCGCCTGAAGTGAAGTAAAAATACAGTCCGCTCCGAACATGGTCCTTCGAACCGGATAAATTGAACCAGAAGTGCCGGGATTTGCGGGGACAGTGAAGGACAAAAGGCGGAGGGTCGATTCTATCGCGGCAAGTGGGCACAAGGCCCACTGAGTTGAAAAAGACGCCGCGGGAAAAAGTGAACAAAGACGCCATCTTGGCTCAAAAAAGTGCTCAGAGTGAAAAAAGGCGACGCCATTTTGGAATCGGCCAGAGTGCGTCCGAAGAGCAAGTGAAAAAAGTGCTGAGCGACGCCATCTTGGATGCGTCCAGAACCTTCTGAAGCCGGAAAAAGGTTCCGGAAAGAAGGCTCAAGTGAAGTGAAGTTCCGGCCAAGAGGACACAAAGTTCCCCCAAGTACCGTGATTTCAGACTTGGCTGATTTCCGTGCTTGGTTCGGACACTGGGTCCGATCGTTGGTGTCCCTCTTGTGCCGAAAACTGCCATAAAGTGCCTGCAATAATTCCCGGGAGCGGCGCTGAGCAAGGACGCGGCGACTCCAGAGAAGAAGAAGCGGAAGTTGCAGGCAGAGTCGGAAGACGCTTTCGGGAACTGGTCCCGGCAGTGAACGCTAAAAGACTTCCGCGAAAGTGGTTCCGGAAAAGTTGCGCAGAACGTTTTGGAAAGTGGTTCCGGAAGTTCGGCGCAGAGTGCAAGTAAGCGGGAAGAAGAACCCAAAAGTGTAGTGAAGGCGAACGGTTCCAGCAGCCGTTCCGAAACAGTGCCCTGTCACTGAAGCAACGGTGGTCGAAGAGCTTCGCCCGAGGAATTCACCGGAGAGGCAGGTGAACTCGGAGAAGGCGGCCACACCGAAGAAGACAAGTGAAGAAGACCGGCGGAAAAAGCCCTGTTGCTACGTGCACTGAGTGTTCCTGCGGAGCAAGCAGTGCAAAGGAGATGGCGGAGATAAAGTGGTTCAGCGACGTCATCCACCAGCGTGAGCTGGCTCAAGGTAAGCTCGTTATCATTCTTGACAGCTTGAAAGATGCCACGACGCTCACATGGGCAGCGTTGAAGACGTGCCAGAAGGAGGTAGAAGCCGCGTACGATGCGTATCACACGGCGTACGGGCAGATCCTTGGCATGGTTCCGTCAACATCACGGGACGAGCAAGATGCCCTCTACGACGCCTTCGACGACCTGCACACAGAGGTCCTGACGGTCATCGAAGAGAAGCTGCTAGAAGTGAGCGAGCCCACACGACGAAGAAACGCGTACACGCCTGGTGTACCACAATGGGTGGACGAGACAACGAACCCAACAACCGCTAAGATCGTCGGATGCGCGAACGAGGCGGCCATCGACGAACCCCAGAAGCGTCCCGGGAAGCTACTGGCAGAGCAGCTGGACACAGAAGATCGGGTACGACCGGAGTTTACCATCCCGCATGGTGAACGGTCCGAGAACAACCACAAGATTGAGCAGCCCAAGGTCATCGAGACGAACAAGATAGCTGACGTGGAGGACACGTCACAACCTGCCAAGGAGCCACCCGGACAAACCGTAACGGACAACCTGGGTCAACAACAAATGCCCATGACCGCCGGAAGAGAGCCGGCACAGACGTGCGACGTGTGCGGACTAGGCCAGCACAAGAGCTGGAAGTGTCCGGAGTTCCTGGAAAAGACAGTTCCCGAGCGGCTGTTCAAGACAAAAGAGAAGCGCCTCTGCTTCAACTGCCTCCGGACGGGACATACCTCGGCGCAGTGTGTGTCCACCGGAGCGTGCGCGACGTGCGAAAAGCGGCACCACACCCTGCTGCACGCCGAGTACCGGAGAAATCCCAAGCAATCGACAACACAAACAAGGGTGGAGCAACCTGGTGCTTCACAACAAGCCGAAACGAGTTCAGTGACGCCAGAGGCCAGCTCCTCTGGACAAGGACAACTAGTGCCCGACGCGCTTTCAGCCGTCGCGGACTTTCGGAATAAACCCTGCAGCCTACACCCCTGCCGTGGTTTATTAATAGCAGCACATTTGACGAAGGACACTCTGGACAGACACAACGCGAACGAGTTGGCTGGCGTCGAGCAGATGCAGCCACGTTCCGACACATCGATGATTCCTGCTGGAGTCCAACTCGCCGTCAGAGTCAACTTGGTGGCTCTGCGCGAGACGAGCTTCAGCCAGGTCTTGGACGGCACGATTGGAAGTGGCGCAGCACACGAAGAAACGGTCCTGATTCAAGGCACGGGGTTGGAGGATCGACCCAAACTGGAGCAGCACACCGAAGCCTGTGCACGAGAAGTTCGAACCTACAAGGATTCAAGTGAGGTGAGTGATCCAATGGATTTGAAGCAAGTTTACCTGCCGTTCCACGTGATGCTGCGAACATTCGAAGACGACGCTGGCTTTTCAAGCCGAGCGATTCCTGACCAAGGACACAAGGTTCAAGGTCCCACGACGCATCGCTCTGCTGCACTCAGCAGCGTACTTGAGAAAACTACAAACGCTAGTGGAGGAGTAACGGTGCGTACAAGGGCGGTCTCGGCGCCGCACAAGGCTGCTGCAGTTGCCACACAGCCGAGCTATGAGTGCTCGAAACATTCAGTAGCTGCAGCACCGGCAAGGAAGACTGGAGGACTCGGTCCACACGAGCGGTCGGTAAACGCCGACCCACTGAAGCGAGCGTCACCAGACGGGACAGAAGAAAGTCCATGGAGAAGCAGAACAAGATGCCGGTTTCCGACAATCGGCAAGCACCAACAATCCCTGGAGTACATTCCACAAGTCGGTAAAGTATATTTTTGTTTAAAAAAAAACTACCTAAAGGAGCGAGGGATGGAAAAGATGGCGGCGGTGTGGAAGTTGTGGATTTCCGTCGCGATTTATCTTGCCGATTTCGAAGTGTTTTTGTAGTGCTACGGTCCGGGAAAGTGCATCTATACAATAATTAAGTGGCAGGCTAACCGATTTTTGTGAAAATGACGCGTGTTTCTGTTTTGAAAGTGGTTTTTGGTCCATTTTAAGTTTTTGTTGTCGTGTATCTAAAGGCTAGTACGCTGATCGGAAGGAAAGGGGTCAAGAAACAGCTTTACGAACAGCAGAACAAAGAAGAGGGAACGATTTCTTGGGGCTTTTCTTCACCCTCTCTGGCTTGCTTACTCTGCCGCTATTGCCCATTTGAAATTTTTCTTGACCGATTCCTTCCGAAGTGCGTATACCGCTTAAGGAAGAAAAAAGCAGCCAAATGTCATTTCTGGCAGAGAGTTCGCTCTCGGAGAGCGTCACAGGAAGGAGAGTGTGTGTTCGATGAAGTGTTTTGGTTTGCCGATGACGCGACTCGACGTTGCTGTGCGGCGGAGAACAGTTTCCGGTTGGCGGGGGAGTCGGAGTGGCCGTCGCTTACTCTCCAAGGGCAAGGGTTCAGGTTCCTGAGTCGGGAGCAGGTGGAGGGGTGGTGCATGGTGAGAGAAGAGCGGTGACAGCACAAGCTGGTTGCTTGTGTGTGTATTTGTGTGAAGTGCAGATGGATTCTGCTGTTGCTTCATTTTTCGCGAGGTTTTCTGACAGACGTCATTTGAACTTTGAAGTGTAATTTTTGAAAATGGCAAAATCTACACATGCAGACTTTAGATATAACCTGCAGACTTTTTACAAACATTGGGTGAGCTCGTTTTATGGCGAGCTTGGGTTTGTGCGTGGTGGGTAGGGGAAGGAGGGTGGGTGTTATAAGCGTTAAAACTTGTGTAGTGGATTTGTTCGAGCCCCAGAGAAAAATATTGTGAAACTGATTGAGGCAACATGTGAGAGGAGCAGCGGTCAGTAGGTCGGATGGTGAATACACGGAGCAGTAAGGCCGACGACAAACGGATTTGTGCGGTGCTGCAGTCGTCGGGCGGTGTGGTCGGGTTGCACCTGATTTCGATGCTGCGGCGGCGGAGCAGTCTACAGTCTTCAAGACCCCGGTGAGCTCGTTCTTTGATGACATTTCAAGTGTGTGTGTGTGTGTGTGTGTGTTTTTTTTACAAGGTCGGAATCTGCTATCAGACACCTGAGAATTCATTTCTCAGGTAGTGTGGGGTTGGGAAAACAAAAGAGTTTTCCCGACCCACTAAACCAGTCCTTGAACGCCGTGCCCTTTTCCCCCCGGGACCACCTTTCGGTATAACTTCGGGGGGAGGCGTTGCATTTTCTGCACTAGTCTACTTACAGGATCTATGCCGGGTGCTAGAACCATTTCCTGTTTTACATACATATGAGTCCATGCGAGGGTTTAACCGCGCCCAAGAATCGCGTTGCTTTTGATCGGTTAGTCATATGCAGCCCTCTCCTTGGACCATCGAGACGTTTACCGATTTGGTAGAGCCAACCGTCATAACGTGCTCTCCTTCACAGCCACACTCGTGGGTTTTCGACTAGGCTTCTAGTCGTTCCTCCTCTGGTCGCATTGCCACACTCGTGGGTTCTCAACTCCTGTGACCATCGAGACGTGTACCGATTTGGTAGAGCCGACCATCATAACGTGTTCTTGGCGATGTCGCTGCACATTCTTCGCACCACATTATCCGGGCTGGTGTCTGCTCCGATAATGGCCAGCATTTCGCTTCTCGCTGCCTCGAAGCGAGGGCAGCTGAACACCACGTGCTCCGGTGTTTCCTCGCAATCGACGCAGTCCGGACAGAGAGGAGACTCTGCATGTCCGAACCTGTGCAGGTACTTCCTGAAGCAGCCATGGCCCGACAGGAAATGTGTGAGGTGGAAGGTGACCTCTCCATGCCTTCTGCTCACCCACGTGGATACGGACGGCATAAGCCGATGCGTCCATCTGCCTTTCTCCGTGGTGTCCCACTCACGTTGCCACCTTACCAGCGATTCGGCTTTCGCAGCTTCCCGGATACCTCTCGTGCCTCTCCGGGTGTAGCGCACGATGTCCTCCTCCAGTGTGATGCCGATGGGGATCATTCCGGCTATGACGCCAACTGCTTCCGACGAAATGGTCCTGTACGCGCTTGCAACCCGCATGGCCATCAGTCTCTGCGTTCTGTCGAGCAGCGCTCGATTTCGCTTCGTCCCCAGCGCCGTCCACCATACCGGTCCGCCGTACCTAAGTATGGACGTCGCGACACTTGCCAAGAGGCGGCGCCTACTGCTCCTGGGTCCAGCGTTGTTCGGCATAATCCTCGACAGTGCCATGATCGCCTTAGCCGCCTTCTCGCAGGCGTAATCGACGTGGCTGTTGAAGTTCAGCCGGTCATCCACCATCACCCCGAGGTACTTGAGCGCTCTCGTCGAGTGCACGACGTGTTCTCCAACGTGTATCTGGGCCTGCTGCACCTTTTTGTGGTTACTGACCAGTATCATCTCCGTCTTGTGGTGAGCGATCCGCAGCTTCACCTCGAGCATCCAGTTCTCGATCATTGCGATTGCCTCCATAGCCAGCACTTCGACCTCCTTGACATTTTCGCCGGTTACCGTCAGCACTATGTCGCAAGGGTCCTGATTGCTCCAAAAAGACTCAGTCACTCGCGAGCATAAATCTAGAGCGACGAAAAATTGCTCTGATGTATTTCTACCGTTTGTCACTTCCAAACCAATCGCTACCGAACACTCTCTTTTGCTCTTCCTCTCATTCAAATCAGGTAGTACAGCGAATGGTTCGGAGAGACCGATTTCGTTAAGTCGCTCAATGCTGACTGAGAATACTTTGCGATCGGCTTAGCTTTGATCGTTTAAGAAATTGCTTAAAATCAATGATATCAATAATATTTTGCAATTTTGTAGTTTACACAACATCAAAGACACATTTGGCAGCAATTTCCACCATACCAAATTCTAATTGACGGCAAACTGTGGTAGTGCAGGCCAAATGAGCACCGCGCTAGTATTTTTTTGGATCTCTCCTCTCTGAGCACATTCGTGTATGACTCGGGTCGACGGACGGAGTAGAAAAAGAAATTCACGAAGTATTTGTTTCGCTGAGTGAAGCGATTGAGCAAGCCGCTGGCAGAGAGCGGGTAGTGTTCGCTCGCGAATGGTTGCCTGCTGCAGTCGGCAAAGATTCATTTGGTGATGAGTGAGTGATTTCTGATCTTTGAACTGAAAATCAGGACCCTTGCTATGTCGTCTGCAAAGCCAACAATCTCTACGCCGTTGGGTAGCCCCAGTGTCAACACTCCGTCATACATTCCGTTCCACAGTGCTGAACCCAGAATGGATCCCTGCGGAACTCCCGCGGTAACAACAACGGTTTTTTGTCCATCGGCAGTGTCGTAGACCAGCACGCGGTTCTCGAAGTAGCTCTTCAAGATCATGCACAAATAGTCAGGCACCTTCATTTTGTGCAGT
Organism: Culex quinquefasciatus; assembly: GCF_015732765.1. Lineage (NCBI taxonomy): Eukaryota > Metazoa > Arthropoda > Insecta > Diptera > Culicidae > Culex > Culex quinquefasciatus. Next base: position 93,441,649 of record NC_051863.1, on the reverse strand, counting down.
GCTGCTGCTATGGCCGCCCAGCTCGCACTGTTGAACGCGTTCTTGACGTCAATCGTGACTATTGCGCAGCAACGGTTCCCCCTGCGTTTTTTCCTCCGCGCTTCGTCGGCTTTCTCGACCACTTTCCGGATGGCGTCCACCGTGGATCTTCCTTTACGGAAGCCGAACTGCCTCGCTGCTAAGCCATGCTCGCTCTCCGTGTACTTGGTCAGCCGGTTAAGGATGATCCGTTCCAGGAGCTTTCCGAGGGTGTGTGTGTGTGTGTGTTGAAGAATGAATCATGAGTGTGAGAGTAAAACTATTTGCGAGTGAGAATTTTTTTTTTGCGAGTTGATTTTCTCCTTTGCTGGAAATTCTACCCAATTTAGGGTTCTTTGTTATTTCTTATTTTTGCAGTACAGGCTGTTTTCATTATATTGATGCCATTCAAAAATGATTTCAAGTCTAATTTAAAAATCTTTCTCACTATAATGTTGAAGTCTGAAAAAAGGGTAAATTAGTTTATGTGTGTAAGAGAGTGTGAATGATTTTTTTTGTTCTTTTTTCAGCCCAATAAATATTCAAAACCGCGTAAAATCTCCAGAATCGGTCGATAAATCCAAATCACATCTCATTGAAAATCATCGTTATAGGGTCATCATTCGTTTTTGAATTTTTTGATTCGATTGTAAGCAGCGGGACCTCGTGGTTACTCTGCAACGTGTTTGATGGAGCCTTTTATTTGATATTTTATTCTTCATAAGTTCTTCTTTTATCATCGTTGATTAGAAGGCACGCCGCCGGTTTAGTTCGTTTAAGTTATTGCTTAAATTTCATTACAATCGGTTACGTGATTACCTGTTTTTTTTTTCGTTTATATTCGTTGATCGTAATAGTTTATCCCAGCTGACAGTTTTAGTATTAACTCATCAAACTGTCGATTTTATTAAGAGTAAAGCGTCTTTTATTTACTATTTTTGAAATTTGCTCGCGTTATCTAAATTGTACAAACAGTAAAATATACTGACAAGTCCAGCCCATAGCACTACTGCTCGGTTGGCACGCGTTCGATTAAAACACTTTTAAATAATCAATTATTTATCTTTCCGCAGTCGGTTGCCTAAGATTTAAAATTTTCAACCGATAAACAAAATGCTCATGGTCACATCACTGCCACTCGTGAATCCTGACCTCATACCCATCTACTAACCCCCTCAAATCTCATGTGATACTTTGTCGGAGAAGCAGTCGATTGGGCGGTCTCTATCACTCAAGTATCGGACTAACATTCCCATCCACTTCCCCGTGACTCTACCACTGGTCGTGGCCGGCACCGGTATTGATCAGCATGATAGGGGCCTTTGAGAAGTTGCGAAGCGAGGAAAGATAGCACCCACTCATCTTCCACGGCTCGTGGATGTAACTTCTGGAGGTCCTGGTCAATAACGGAGTAGCAACTGCGGGTGGGCACCTATGCTTATGCTTATGCTTATGCTTAGGTTAGTGAAATTTCACGATTTCGCGGACAGCGTGAAATCCGCGAAATTTGGCTTTTCCGCGAAATCCCGTGATTTTTTTGTTTGTGTGAAAATGTAACGATTTTTCATAAAATAACTTATCAAACTTAAAAGGAATAAAAATAATGTTATGAACTACTGTAGAATTAAGCGGGTGAATACCCTGGTTTTATTACTGATCGCGCGAGAGATCAATTTCCCAATTCTACTAGCCTAATTGTGATCCACAAATAAATGTTATTCTGTCCCTGTCTGTCCCTGAGATGAGCAGAGTGAGCAGAGGTGATCCTCGCTCTTGTTGATCCCCGGCTCGCTTCTCATGTACTGTCCCCTTTAGATTATAGTTAGAAATAAACTGCCGACTACGCCAGACGGTTACGCGTTTTAAAATAAACGTTTTTCTGTTCGCGCAATAAAATTGTTTTAGTTCGCGTAGTTTAAAAACGGTGTTTTACTGCGTCCGAAATCTCCCGAACACACGCGCGAACATTTGGTCCTTCGAACCGGATCTGAAGGATCCGGTCTGGCCAGGTTCGGGACACTTCGCGAAACGGACAGTTCAGTGCGCGAAGTGTTGGCCTGCTCGCGAAGAGCAGCGCAAAGTGTACGGTGCAGAAGCGCGCCTGGACAGTTTTGGTGCGTGATTACGGGCCAAACACTCAATATTACGCCCATTTGAAATGTTAGTCTTGATTTTAAATTTTTGAAAATATTTTTTCAAAAGATCGGAAAATTTCACGAATGTTTCATGTTTTAACATTGTAAATCGGACCTATAGTTGCTGAGATATCGACATTAGAAAATGGTTAAAAAAAAACATCAATTTTCTTGTTTTTAACCTTTGCATGGCAATATCTCAGCAACTATGGGTCGTATCAACAAAGTCAATAATGCAAAATATAGAGAATTTTCTCAGCTTTTCAAAAATATTTTTTCAAGGTGGGCAAACATGAGCACTATTTTTAAAATGAAAAACTGCGACTATTTTCAAAAAGTTACCTAAAATGCTTATATCTTGAAAACGGTGCACTTTATCAAAAATTCACTAAAGTACTTTTTGATTGCAAATTTGATTTTACATCGAAAAATGAAGTTGCAACATTTTTGCGACCAATATTTCGATTTTTTGAAAAAATCTGTAGTGATTCAAACTCGGTCAAAGATTTTTGCCCATTCTGAAATTTCTGAAAAGTTGGCATTTGATGTCCTCTAAAACATATCAAAAACAAAAAAATTAAAAATAGTGTTTTTTGCAAATTAAGTTTTAGTGACAAAAGTTAAATTAAAAATCACCAAAATTTTTTTACCGTGTATCATTTTTTTCAGTGTAGTCCATATCCATACCTACAACTTTGCCGAAGACACCAAATCGATCAAAAATTCCTTCAAAAGATACAGATTTTGAATTTTCACATATCATTTTTGTATGGACAGCTGCCAAATTTGTATGGAAAATTATATGGACAAACTAATGATGCAAAATGGCTTCTCTGAGCATACCGAAGGCACCAAAAATCGAATGACCGAAATCTCAAAGAATTGCTCTAATACAAGGTTAATGATTTTTGACGGTTTCGTAGACGGCGTGAAATTCGTGAAATTTATCAATTTCCTCGAATCATTGAATGCAAATATGGGCAAAAATAAATAAAAATATATATATTGAAATAACAAGCCATAGTTTCAACATTTGCATGGAAAAAGTGTTTTAAATGCATTTTACACTAGTTCAGTAGTTTTGCAACCATTAGTTTTCAAAAATTTAAGATTTGACGAAAACAAAATTTTAGCAAAAAAACATTTTGCGATAACAAACATCGAATTTTTTTGTGCTATTTTATTTGAAAGGTATAGTTTTGAAAGAAATTAAAGAATCAAGCTTTGTTTTATTCAAAATAAAATTAAGATTATTTTTTATCTTTGGAATCATATTTTAAAATATAACATTTTTTTGGGCCTGTTCAATTTTAACGATGTTTGTTTATTAGGGTGGATGATTCCTTGAAAGTTGATAAATACTCCTTTTTGTTTTCTGTTTTCATTTAGAATAAAAATTTCGATTTTGTTAAAAATTATATTATTTTTGCAAAATGTTTATAAATTTAGTTTTTGACAAATAGCTAAAACCCTTAAAAATATGTTTAATGGGATAAATGACGCAGAAAATTCAATTTATTTTACTCATTTTGACTGGACAAATCTAGCTTTGATATGAAATTCGATAAAATGTAAAATGATATAACAGAAGCAAATCAGCGAAATCATTTGAGCTTTGTTAGTCGAATATTAAAGAGCAGTTCAGTAAATGAGAATACGCGTGCCCTACATTTTGTTTCAAAATATATATATTATTGGATGGGCTAATAACCAGGAGGATTTTTTGAAAATTGGAAGAATTTTTTTGTCGCATTCAAATTTAGTAAAGATTTTTACATAATAATACATAATGAAGCATAAAAGTAGTTTCTGTGATTTAAACATAGAATTTTCAGAATTATTTTAACATTTTCAAGTTCCGCGAAATTTGCGTGAAATTTGGTGTTTTGAAGTTGAGGTCCCCGTGAAATTTTCAATTTTGGAGCGTGAAAAATCACTAAGCCTACTTATGCTTAAAAAGCTACCTAAAGGAGCAAAATTTGCATTACCTGAAGATATAATTGAACCATTATCATGTTTCTTTAGCATAACAACTGCTTGTAATGCTTGGAAAAACTAATAAACCCTATTCACCTGACATTTGCTGTAATTTTTAAGTGAGCCTAAGCTGTCTTTTCTTTTAATTATTTTCTTCAGTGCACTTTTTTTTAATTTTGACATAATCTAAAATTTATATGCTAAATATATCTCAACACAATATATATATATATATATATATATATATATATATATATATATATATATATATATATATATATATATATATATATATATATATATATATATATATATATATATATATATATATATATATATATATATATATATATATATATATATATATATATATTTTTTGAGATATATTTAGCATATAAATTTAGATTATGTCAAAATTAAAAAAGTGCACTGAAGAAAAATAATTAAAAGAAAAGACAGCTTAGGCTCACTTAAAAATTACAGCAAATGTCAGGTGAATAGGGTTTATTAGTTTTTCCAAGCATTACAAGCAGTTGTTATGCTAAAGAAACATGATAATGGTTCAATTATATCTTCAGGTAATGCAAATTTTGCTCCTTTAGGTAGCTTTTTTTAAGCATAAGTAGGCTTAGTGATTTTTCACGCTCCAAAATTGAAAATTTCACGGGGACCTCAACTTCAAAACACCAAATTTCACGCAAATTTCGCGGAACTTGAAAAATGTTAAAATAATTCTGAAAATTCTATGTTTAAATCACAGAAACTACTTTTTATGCTTCATTATGTATTATTATGTAAAAAAATCTTTACTAAATTTGAATGCGACAAAAATTCTTCCAATTTTCAAAAAATCCTCCTGGTTATTAGCCCATCCAATAATATATATTTTTGAAACAAAATGTACACGCGTATTCTCATTTACTGAACTGCTCTTTAATATTCGACTAACAAAGCTCAAATGATTTCGCTGATTTGCTTCTGTTATATCATTTTACATTTTATCGAATTTCATATCAAAGCTAGATTTGTCCAGTCAAAATGAGTAAAATAAATTGAATTTTCTGCGTCATTTATCCCATTAAACATATTTTTTAAGGGTTTTAGCTATTTGTCAAAAACTAAATTTATAAACATTTTGCAAAAATAATATAATTTTTAACAAAATCGAAATTTTTATTCTAAATGAAAACAGAAAACAAAAAGGAGTATTTATCAACTTTCAAGGGAATCATCCACCCTAATAAACAAACATCGTTAAAATTGAACAGGCCCAAAAAAATGTTATATTTTTAAAATATGATTCCAAAGATAAAAAATAATCTTAATTTTATTTTGAATAAAACAAAGCTTGATTCTTTTAATTTCTTTCAAAACTATACCTTTCAAATAAAATAGCACAAAAAAATTCGATGTTTGTTATCGCAAAATGTTTTTTTTTGCTAAAATTTTGTTTTCGTCAAATCTTAAATTTTGAAAACTAATGGTTGCAAAACTACTGAACTAGTGTAAAATGCATTTAAAACACTTTTTCCATGCAAATGTTGAAACTATGGCTTGTTATTTCAATATATATATTTTTATTTATTTTGCCCATATTTGCATTCAATGATTCGAGGAAATTGATAAATTTCACGAATTTCACGCCGTCTACGAAACCGTCAAAAATCATTAACCTTGTATTAGAGCAATTCTTTGAGATTTCGGTCATTCGATTTTTTTTGGTGCCTTCGGTATGCTCAGAGAAGCCATTTTGCATCATTAGTTTGTCCATATAATTTTCCATACAAATTTGGCAGCTGTCCATACAAAATGATATGTGAAAATTCAAAATCTGTATCTTTTGAAGGAATTTTTGATCGATTTGGTGTCTTCGGCAAAGTTGTAGGTATGGATATGGACTACACTGAAAAAATGATACACGGTAAAAAAATTTTGGTGATTTTTAATTTAACTTTTGTCACTAAAACTTAATTTGCAAAAACACTATTTTTAATTTTTTTTTTTGATATGTTTTAGAGGACATCAAATGCCAACTTTTCAGAAATTTCCAGAATGGGCAAAAATCTTTGACCGAGTTTGAATCACTACAGATTTTTCAAAAATCGAAATATTGGTCGCAAAATGTTGCAACTTCATTTTCGATGTAAAATCAAATTTGCAATCAAAAAGTACTTTAGTGAATTTTTGATAAAGTGCACCGTTTTCAAGATATAAGCATTTTAGGTAACTTTTTTGAAAATAGTCGCAGTTTTTCATTTTTAAAAAATAGTGCTCATGTTTGCCCACCTTTGAAAAAATATTTTTGAAAAGCTGAGAAAATTCATTATTGACTTTGTTGATACGACCCATAGTTGCTGAGATATTGCCATGCAAAGGTTAAAAAACAAGAAAATTGATGTTTTTTTTTTTAACCATTTTCTAATGTCGATATCTCAGCAACTATAGGTCCGATTTACAATGTTAAAACATGAAACATTCGTGAAATTTTCCGATCTTTTGAAAAATATTTTCAAAAATTTAAAATCAAGACTAACATTTCAAATGGGCGTAATATTGAGTGTTTGGCCCGTAATCACGCACCAAAACTGTCCAGGCGCGCTTCTGCACCGTACACTTTGCGCTGCTCTTCGCGAGCAGGCCAACACTTCGCGCACTGAACTGTCCGTTTCGCGAAGTGTCCCGAACCTGGCCAGATCCTTCAGATCCGGTTCGAAGGACCAAATGTTCGCGCGTGTGTTCGGGAGATTTCGGACGCAGTAAAACACCGTTTTAAACTACGCGAACTAAAACAATTTTATTGCGCGAACAGAAAACGTTTATTTTAAAACGCGTAACCGTCTGGCGTAGTCGGCAGTTTATTTCTAACTATAATCTAAAGGGGACAGTACATGAGAAGCGAGCCGGGGGATCAACAAGAGCGAGGATCACCTCTGCTCACTCTGCTCATCTCAGGGACAGACAGGGACAGAATAACATTTATTTGTGGATCACAATTAGGCTAGTAGAATTGGGAAATTGATCTCTCGCGCGATCAGTAATAAAACCAGGGTATTCACCCGCTTAATTCTACAGTAGTTCATAACATTATTTTTATTCCTTTTAAGTTTGATAAGTTATTTTATGAAAATCGTTACATTTTCACACAAACAAAAATCACGGGATTTCGCGGAAAGCCAAATTTCGCGGATTTCACGCTGTCCGCGAAATCGTGAAATTTCACTAACCCTATATATATATATATATATATATATATATATATATATATATATATATACAGCAATTCCCCACGAAAACAGCATGGAAAAAAACAAAAGTGCTCGGATCGGGCTCAAAATTTTTCTGGGGGTTCCCTGGCCGAAATAATTAGACCCGTATTTTTTTGTTTGGCCATTAGGGTGACCTACGCCGTGTTAGGGTGGTCTAAAAAATGGCCATTTTCGTCGATTTTCGCAAAAACCACTTTTTTCGAAAAATCATAACTCCTCGCCATTTGAACCGATTTCAATTGTCTTATACGCAAATGAAAGGTGATAAGTTGGCCTTTCAAAGAAAAATAATAAGAAGTTTCAAAAATCTAGCCTAACATATGAAAAGGGCGTATGAAACTTTAAAATGCCGTTTTGACGGTGTCTGGACCAAAGAGCCTATGTATGGAAATATTTTTATCGGAATCCCCGGACATTTTTACATGACATACTAAAAAATGGGAGGAGTTCATTAACAGGATTCCGAGATATGATTTTTTGAAAATAAAATCCGTGTTTTTCGACGCGCCGCGCGCAAAAACCGGAGAAAGATAAAATTGGCAAAAAATCAACTTTTTTCACTAAAACTGCGATAACTTTAAAATTTCAGCGATGACCTATACCTGTCTGGGTACCAAAAGTTGCGTCTTTTAATTACAAAAATTTTGGTACCCAAACATCTATAGGTCATCGCTGAAATTTTGAAATTATCGCAGTTTTAGTGAAAAAAGTTGATTTTTTGCCAAATTCGTCATTCTCCGGTTTTTGCGCGCGGCGCGTGAAAAAACACGGATTTTATTTTCAAAAAATCATATCTCCACTCAAAAAAATATTCACGTTGAAGTTACGTGAAAAGCTATGTGATATTTTTCCACTAAAGTTTTCACGTAACTTCTACGAGGCGGCCCTAGTAGAAACGGAATTTGCTTGGCCAGATCATTTCACGTCATTTCTACGTGCTTCACACGTAAAAGCTAAATGAATCAATTGATGATTTCTACATGTTTGTTGTAGTAAACATTAAAGGATCCTTCTAGTACTTATATGGTCTAATTTCAGATATTTTTTTTTATCAAAAAGAAAAAAATCAAGAAATGCAGATCTAATTCAAATTCAAAACATAGTTTTATTCAATTTTCCTTTGCTAACATGGTAAAAAATGGCCCAGTCTCTCATGAAACCGAGCAGGAAGACGTTCGTGCGTAGCTTTCTGTTTCCGCTTCACTTCGTGGCCGCACGGGAACCCGTTTCAAAGTCATTGTCGTTAGTTGCGGTACTTCTGTCCGTGCCACGTTAACGTGGCTGCACATCACCAGGGGGGGTTCTTTGTAAGCAACTAGGCAAAGTTTCCGATTGGCGTGGCCAGAAAGATGTTAAAGATGATTGGTTCAGCTCTCAAATTCCTTGCACGGGTTCGTTGATCTTGCCGGATACAGCTTGTTGCTTCGAACAACTTTGGCGAGGGCACCAAGGCCAAGGCCGACGAGAAGATGGCCGCAAATAAACATCGCACTCTTCCGGAGCACCCCGGCAAGTGTCCGCAATGTCCGTGACATATGCCAGAATCCAAGTGGCCACCGGTAAATGTGTGCTGCTTTCAGAGTTCGGCCGCTGCAAAAAAATAAATAAATAATTATTTATAAATAAAATCATTCAAACTTAATTAAACTTACCTTCTGTTCTATTTTTGATGAAATTTTGCGAGAACAAGTTTGGCAGCCAGTCTTCGCCGGACGCCATCAATTTTCATACTAAAATAATCACGTAGAAATTTCGTCGAATGGTGCATTCGAGTTCCGTTGAAGTTACATTTCAAAACACATAAAAACTACAAGGAAAACCCTAGTGGAAAAATACCATAAGGCTTTTCACGTAACATCAACGTGAAAACATTTTTTTGCCAGTACACTTTCACATTATTTTTACGTGTGTCACGTAAAACGAGCCTAGCGAGGGGAAAATCGGGGTTACGTGATTTTTCAGGTAGCATCAACGTGTGGATTATTTTGAGTGTCGGAATCCTGTTAATGAACTCCTCCCATTTTTTAGTATGTTACATAAAAATGTCCGGGGAATCCGATAAAAATATTTCCAGACATAGGCTCTTTGGTCCAGACACCGTCAAAACGGCATTTTAAAGTTTCATACGCCCTTTTCATATGTTAGGCTAGATTTTTGAAACTTCTTATTATTTTTCTTTGAAAGGCCAACTTATCGCCTTTCATTTGGGGAACCCCCAGAAAAATTTTGAGCCCGATCCGAGCACTTTTGTTTTTTTCCATGCTGTTTTCGTGGGGAATTGCTGTATATATATATATATAAATCAGCCGGACCCTAAGATGACAGATTTCGTGAGTTGCGCGTATTCACCGACAGATGGCATGTGGGCCTCGTGGGAGTCCGCCCATTAAATACGCAACTCAAAATTAGCATGGGAAACAGTTTTTTCGTGACGGTTTTCGCGGCACGCTCACTTCAACTGTTCTACACTAATATTTGAACGTGGCGTATCTCTAATCAAGTTTTTAAGAAAATGATTCCAGACTGCTTATTTTGTTGTTTTACACCGAAACAAGGCATAAACAATATGTGTTTAAAGTATTCACCATTTTCAAAAGTTTGGCTAGATAATATCGAAGGCCGCCATCTTAGGCCCACTGGGCCCACAAAAAGGGGTACGCTCAGTTTGTATGGGAGCTGTCAACATGCTCCCGGGCTGATAAAAATACTTAAATTAAACTTAAAAAAGTTTTTAGTTTTGTTATTTACGTTCGATGCGCATACGACATTTTCAAATAGATATATAAAGATTTTTTAATTTTCTTATATCATTTTTGTAAGGACAGCTGCCAAATTTGTATGGAAAATTATCTGGACAAATGATGCATAATGGCTTCTTTAGGCATACCGATGGCACCAATAAATTTTTTAACCGGATTAAAAAATACAAAAAAGAAATCGAATAACCGAAATCTCAGAGAATTGCTCTGTATTTCTCGCAGTGGGCATAGAAACACTTGGTTGAACATTTGATGACCGGATGATACCAACTGAGAGTCAAGTGGCGTAGGTCTTCCGCAATTCTAGTCGTATTGAGTAAAGAGACTTCTTTCCCGCCCAAAACACTATTTTATTATAGTTCCACAGGTCAACTGAAATTGTTTTTTTTTTAAGGAGAACATACGAAACCAATTTAGTTACATTCAACTGCCTGCAATGAATTTGTCAACACAGCCGTATATATATTATCCAAGGCTTTCAGAAATTGATACTGCAGGTAATTTAATAATACGTCAATACAATGTTTGCTTTTTAATGTTTATAGCAGGCCTGCCCAACCTTTTCGGCTCAATTTTCACATTTTTGATCGTCAAAATTACAATTGTTGATTTTGTCATGGTTTCTTTGATGGAATCGGTTCTCAGATGACTAGTGAACATAACTTTACCAAAAGTTTGAAAAAATATTTATACAAGTCGTTTTTATCTACATTTTACGGCAAAAATCAATCCGGCCCGCGGGCCGGACCAATTTTTCACTTAAAACTTCACTTAAAACTAACGACCCGCAAAAATATTTTTTCAAACTTTTATCAAAGTTATGTTCACTGTTCATCTGAGAACCGATTCCATCAAAGAAACCATGAAAAAATCAACAATTGTAATTTTGACGATCAAAAATGTGAAAATTGAGCCAAAAGAGTTGGGCAGGCCTGGTTTATAGGTACTAGAGTTAAAAAAAAAGTTCTTTGCAATTCCACAGATCGAAAATTGATTTTCCGAAAATTGTGCTGTTCTGAATCTTTTGTGTCAGGGGCAACTTTTGGCTTGTGTGTGTGTGCAAAACCAACCGAACGGGACCACGCGGGCGCTTCTTACAAATTGAGTTTTTTCCATGTATTTTAGATTTTTTACAATCTTTACATGCAAATAACTCGCATAGGCATATGAATAGCTTCGGTGACCCATTTCTACGCAGGCTAGCCATAGCTTGAATCGACAAGCCCCGCCCCGCATCAATCGGATTCATACGTTATTTAGAACTTCCGAACCCTTGCCAAGTGGACAAATACCCAGCGCATATATAGTTAGAGCATGAGCATGAGCATGAGAGACCACCCATGGATGCCCCTCCATTGCTGAACAGAACTGTTGTGAATGCGGTTGGGAGGAGGGACAGGCGGGACGGAAAGAGAAGAAACACTGTGCTAGTAACTGACTAAACTATTTAATTCCACTAGTTAATATGTAGCACGAACACTAAGCACAATGTTGTTTCTTCTGATGTTGGTGGTGGAATGACGGATGTTGTTGTTGGTTGCGCGGCAGCTCAGCTGTCAGCGCGCACGACCAGTGTGGTGCAGAACAGGTGACGTCAATCCTGGCGCGCAGTGTTGCCAAGATATGACAAGAAACGTAATATCCTTTCAGCACTACTGATCATAGGCTTCGACGATCTAGTGGTGTTTCCCTTATCAACAGCATGTATGAATGCACCCAGTGGCGTACCAAAGGGGGGGGGGGCACCAAGCTGATGGGGTGACACCTGACTTGGACGAAGAAAAAAATATAATTGACCTTAAATATGTTCATAAAAAAATCATCAAGTATCCAACTAATATAAACAAAACATACAAGGCGTCATCCATAAAGTATGTCACGCAAAAATCGGCCAAAATTAACCCCCCCTCCCCCCTATGTCACACTTTGTCACACAAGGTTGAACCCCCCCTCAAAAAGTACGTCACATTTTGCCAGACCCCCCCTTGTTTTCGATGGGATTTTTTATAGCTTTTACATCATTAAACTTTCATAATTTTGGTATTTTTGGCAATTTTATTATGAAAAAAATGTTAAATTATTCTAATTATACATTTTTTAGGATAAACATTGCAATATATTTTTTTTGTATCTTTTTAAAAATAGAAGACCTGGTATAACATTCAAGTATTAAAAAATCTTGAAAACTTGTTTTCAAAGCTTTGTATCTAATAAGTTCAAACCATTTAAAGCAGTTTTCTTATGAACACCCTGCTTTCAAAGCATTTATTTTTATCAAGCAAGAATTTGCAAAATATTAAAGTTCCAGCTGAAAAAAGTGACTATTTAATAAATTATAATGTGATACCGACATTGGGTCTGGGGGGTGAGTTTGGGTCATACAAAAATGCAGAAATGTGTATGACCCAATCTCACCCCCAGACCCAATGTCACCCCTAATGACGGTACTTCTAAAAAATAGTAATCAAACAATTTTAGAAAAGAGGATTTAATTAAATTGTGAACATTTTAAATTAATATTATGCAATCATAAAAAAAAACCTAGCGTGACGTCACAATCTCAAAAACCCCCCCCTCCCCCCTTCGTCACATCTTGTCACACCTTCGGTAACCCCCCTTCCCCCCCTAAGAGCGTACGTACTTTATGGATGACGCCAAAGTTAAATTTTCTGAAACATTCATTTTAGATGGGGGTGACACCCAAAAGTAACACTCATGTTTTAGAATATGTTTACATAGTAGGGTAGAGTAGTCATCAATAGGCTTAGTGATTTTTCACGCTCCAAAATTGAAAATTTCACGGGGACCTCAACTTCAAAACACCAAATTTCACGCAAATTTCGCGGAACTTGAAAAATGTTAAAATAATTCTGAAAATTCTATGTTTAAATCACAGAAACTACTTTTTATGCTTCATTATGTATTATTATGTAAAAAAATCTTTACTAAATTTGAATGCGACAAAAAAAATTCTTCCAATTTTCAAAAAAAATCCTCCTGGTTATTAGCCCATCCAATAATATATATATTTTGAAACAAAATGTAGGGCACGCGTATTCTCATTTACTGAACTGCTCTTTTAATATTCGACTAACAAAGCTCAAATGATTTCGCTGATTTGCTTCTGTTATATCATTTTACATTTTATCGAATTTCATATCAAAGCTAGATTTGTCCAGTCAAAATGAGTAAAATAAATTGAATTTTCTGCGTCATTTATCCCATTAAACATATGTTTTAAGGGTTTTAGCTCATTTGTCAAAAACTAAATTTATAAACATTTTGCAAAAATAATATAATTTTTAACAAAATCGAAATTTTTATTCTAAATGAAAACAGAAAACAAAAAGGAGTATTTATCAACTTTCAAGGGAATCATCCACCCTAATAAACAAACATCGTTAAAATTGAACAGGCCCAAAAAAATGTTATATTTTTAAAATATGATTCCAAAGATAAAAAAATAATCCTAATTTTATTTTGAATAAAACAAAGCTTGATTCTTTTAATTTCTTTCAAAACTATACCTTTCAAATAAAATAGCACAAAAAAAAAATTCGATGTTTGTTATCGCAAAATGTTTTTTTTTTGCTAAAATTTTTGTATTCGTCAAATCTTAAATTTTTGAAAACTAATGGTTGCAAAACTACTGAACTAGTGTAAAATGCATTTAAAACACTTTTTCCATGCAAATGTTGAAACTATGGCTTGTTATTTCAATATATATATTTTTATTTATTTTTTGCCCATATTTGCATTCAATGATTCGAGAAAATTGATAAATTTCTCGAATTTCACGCCGTCTACGAAACCGTCAAAAATCATTAACCTTGTACACGGAACAAAATCCGGCCGGCGGATCCGAAAAATAATGTGATGAAATCGGAAACATTGATTGTTTGCGAAATCATCGAAAATGTTTTCGATATTGAGAAAAATGCTTCCGCATTTGAAACAAAATGCTTCCGATATCGAAAACATCATGTTGCCGGCGCTCTTCTCTGTCTTGCCCGCCGCAGCCAGTGCGTTACGCAAGTTGTCAGAATCAGCTGCTTCTCGCAAATTTTGAAGTAAACAAACAAAACAAGTCATCGCTTGATCCCAGCCGGCCCGGAACGGTTGTGAAGAGGATTATCAACTGGACCGTGAATTACCGTCACCACCGGCCAAGGCCACCGTCGATTCCCCGCAGGGCTACTTTTAGTGTAAAGGTGCGGGATGATTTGCAGCGGATTCTTGCACAACCAGAAATATTCACATCAAAGAACCGACAGTCGTAAGTATCGAAGAACCCAAAGTGCTCAAAACAAAAACAAATGTGCCAAAGTAATTAAAGTTATCCTTTTCCAGCTCCGTCAAATTCCATCATCAGAATCGTCGAACGCGCTGTCGGTTGCGTTGACCGAGGTCAAGGAACGGAACAAGTAGAATTGGAGTGTCCGGGAGGATTTGGTCCAGTTTAAGGTAGCGTTTTCCAAAATGATTCGTTTGCGGTGGTGGCCAGGGTAGTGGATTTCGTGGCTGCGGCTTTAGGACCGGATCTGCGCAAGAGTAGCCTGCTGGTCATGTGACGATGACATCGACGATTCCAGGGACACCAACAGGAGCATCGGTATTGGCGGCCAGAGGTACTAGTTCTTTCGTCTAATGTTTGGTTTAAATCCCCCGGATAAAACATATAACAGCATGGCAATGTTAATAATCTTTGAATAGCTTTTTTAATCAACTTATGAAATTGGGTACTACCGTCATCAGGGGTGACATTGGGTCTGGAGGTGAGACTGGGTCATACAAATTTCTGCATTTTTGTATGACCCAATCTCACCCCCAGACCCAATGTCGTCCCTGATGACGGTACTTGACTTTACCAAACTTTGTCTATAAGTTGATAAAAAGTCAATGAAATATTCTGATAAAATATAACCCTTCTTTCTGATGAAAAATCACAAAAGCACCTTAGCACCTATTTTCACGAGTTAATCAAATTTTCCCATAGTTACAAGCCCAGTAGCATTAGTAGTATTTATTTTAAAACACCAGAAAAGCAATAATAAAAAATAACAGTGTGTCCTGCTCGTTCCCAATACAAACATTTCGTCTTTGGCCTTTGTCTCGCTTAAAATGTTAAAAACTCAAAAATAAAGTTTGAAGTTTGAAAATTTGCAAAATTTGGGGTTATGTGATAAAGAGTTTATTAA
Organism: Culex quinquefasciatus; assembly: GCF_015732765.1. Taxonomy (NCBI): domain Eukaryota; kingdom Metazoa; phylum Arthropoda; class Insecta; order Diptera; family Culicidae; genus Culex; species Culex quinquefasciatus. Next base: position 93,426,296 of record NC_051863.1, on the reverse strand, counting down.
AGTTTGGCCATATCTATTTGATGAACCAAGATTAAAATGGAAAAAAATAAAATTACAAAATTTACTTGGACAAAACTTAAGGCCTTCGCAAATAAAAAAAATGTCTTTTAGGTTTTACTTTTTATCAATGTCAATAGAGGGAGCGTAAAATTATTTAAAAATAATCCCAAAACAAATTAAAAGTTAAACATATGATAATAAAAAAAAATAATCTAGTATGAGGTATTAGTAGGATAAAGGAAAAGTGATAGGGACTCGAAAAAGAACTGTACAGTACATAGAAAAAAAATTAATGCTGGTGGAGTTTTACACTTCCATTGTTCTTATCTTTAAACTAGTTTTTTTTCGCTTATACCCGTCTTTACCAAAATTCTTATTCTAAAATTTTTGCATTTCTCTAAAATTCTAAAATTTAAAAAAATCGAAAATTTTAAAATTCTTAAATTTTAAAATTCTATGATTTTAAAATTCTAAAATTTTAAAATTCTATAATTTTAAAATTCTAAAATTTTAAAATTTTAAAATTCTAAAATTCTTAAATTTTAGAGAATTGCAAAACATTAAAAATTCCAAAACTCCAAAATTCCAAAATTCCAAAATTCCAAAATTCCAAAATTCCAAAATTCCAAAATTACAAAATTACAAAATTACAAAATTACAAAATTACAAAATTCCACAATTCCAAAATTACAAAATTCCACAATTCCACCATTCCAAAATTCCAAAATTCCTAAATTTTAAAATTCCAAAATTCCAAAATTCAAAAATTCCAAAATTTCAAAATACCAAAATTCTAAAATTCCAAAACTCCAAAATTCCAAAATTACAAAATTACAAAATTACAAAATTACAAAATTACAAAATTACAAAATTACAAAATTACAAAATTACAAAATTACAAAATTACAAAATTACAAAATTACAAAATTACAAAATTACAAAATTACAAAATTCCACAATTCCAAAATTACAAAATTCCTCAATTCCACCATTCCAAAATTCCAAAATTCCTAAATTTTAAAATTCCAAAATTCAAAAATTCCAAAGTTTCAAAATACCAAAATTCTAAAATTCCAAAACTCCAAAATTCCAAAATTCCAAAATTACAAAATTACAAAATTACAAAATTACAAAATTACAAAATTACAAAATTACAAAATTACAAAATTACAATATTACAAAATAACAAAATTACAAAATTACAAAATTACAAAATTACAAAATTACAAAATTACAAAATTACAAAATTACAAAATTACAAAATTACAAAATTACAAAATTACAAAATTACAAAATTACAAAATTACAAAATTACAAAATTACAAAATTACAAAATTACAAAATTACAAAATTACAAAATTACAAAATTACAAAATTACAAAATTACAAAATTACAAAATTACAAAATTACAAAATTACAAAATTACAAAATTACAAAATTACAAAATTACAAAATTACAAAATTACAAAATTACAAAATTACAAAATTACAAAATTACAAAATTACAAAATTACAAAATTACAAAATTACAAAATTACAAAATTACAAAATTACAAAATTACAAAATTACAAAATTACAAAATTACAAAATTACAAAATTACAAAATTACAAAATTACAAAATTACAAAATTACAAAATTACAAAATTACAAAATTACAAAATTACAAAATTACAAAATTACAAAATTACAAAATTACAAAATTACAAAATTACAAAATTACAAAATTACAAAATTACAAAATTACAAAATTACAAAATTACAAAATTACAAAATTACAAAATTACAAAATTACAAAATTACAAAATTACAAAATTACAAAATTACAAAATTACAAAATTACAAAATTACAAAATTACAAAATTACAAAATTACAAAATTACAAAATTACAAAATTACAAAATTACAAAATTACAAAATTACAAAATTACAAAATTACAAAATTACAAAATTACAAAATTACAAAATTACAAAATTACAAAATTACAAAATTACAAAATTACAAAATTACAAAATTACAAAATTACAAAATTACAAAATTACAAAATTACAAAATTACAAAATTACAAAATTACAAAATTACAAAATTACAAAATTACAAAATTACAAAATTACAAAATTACAAAATTACAAAATTACAAAATTACAAAATTACAAAATTACAAAATTACAAAATTACAAAATTACAAAATTACAAAATTACAAAATTACAAAATTACAAAATTACAAAATTACAAAATTACAAAATTACAAAATTACAAAATTACAAAATTACAAAATTACAATAATTACAAAATTACAAAATTACAAAATTACAAAATTACAAAATTACAAAATTACAAAATTACAAAATTACAAAATTACAAAATTACAAAATTACAAAATTACAAAATTACAAAATTACAAAATTACAAAATTACAAAATTACAAAATTACAAAATTACAAAATTACAAAATTACAAAATTACAAAATTACAAAATTACAAAATTACAAAATTACAAAATTACAAAATTACAAAATTACAAAATTACAAAATTACAAAATTACAAAATTACAAAATTACAAAATTACAAAATTACAAAATTACAAAATTACAAAATTACAAAATTACAAAATTACAAAATTACAAAATTACAAAATTACAAAATTACAAAATTACAAAATTACAAAATTACAAAATTACAAAATTACAAAATTACAAAATTACAAAATTACAAAATTACAAAATTACAAGATTACAAAATTACAAAATTCCACAATTCCAAAATTACAAAATTCCACAATTCCAAAATTCCAAAATTCCAAAATTTCAAAATTCCAAAATTCCAAAATTCCAAAATTACAAAATTACAAAATTACAAAATTACAAAATTCCACAATTCCAAAATTCCTAAATTTTAAAATTCCGAAATTAAAAAAATCCAAAACTACAAAATTACAAAATTACTAAATTAAAAAATTACAAAATTACAAAATTACAAAATTCCACAATTCCAAAATTTCAAAATTCCACAATTCCACAATTCCAAAATTCCTAAATTTTAAAATTCCAAAATTCCAAAATTCCAAAATTCCAAAATTCCAAAATTCCAAAATTCCAAAATTCCAAAATTCCAAAATTCCAAAATTCCAAAATTCCAAAATTCCAAAATTCCAAAATTCCAAAATTCCAAAATTCCAAAATTCCAAAATTCCAAAATTACAAAATTCCAAAATTACAAAATTCCAAAATTCCAAAATTCTAAAATTCCAAAATTCCAAAATTCCAAAATTTTAAAATTCCAAAATTCTAAAATTCCAAAATTCTAAAATTCTAAAATTCTAAAATTCTAAAATTCTAAAATTCCAAAATTCCAAAATTCCAAAATTTAAAATTTAAAATTTAAAATTCTAAAATTTAAAATTCTAAAATCTAAAATTCTAAAATTCTAAAATTCTAAAATTTAAAATTCTAAAATTTAAAATTTAAAATTTAAAATTTAAAATTTAAAATTTAAAATTCTAAAATTTAAAATTTAAAATTTAAAATTCTAAAATTTAAAATTTAAAATTTAAAATTTAAAATTTAAAATTTAAAATTCTAAAATTTAAAATTCTAAAATTCTAAAATTTAAAATTTAAAATTTAAAATTCTAAAATTCTAAAATTCTAAAATTTAAAATTTAAAATTTAAAATTTAAAATTTAAAATTTAAAATTCTAAAATTCTAAAATTTAAAATTTAAAATTTAAAATTTAAAATTTAAAATTTAAAATTCTAAAATTTAAAATTTAAAATTTAAAATTTAAAATTTAAAATTTAAAATTTAAAATTTAAAATTTAAAATTCTAAAATTTAAAATTCTAAAATTTAAAATTCTAAAATTTAAAATTCTAAAATTTAAAATTTAAAATTCTAAAATTTAAAATTTAAAATTTAAAATTTAAAATTTAAAATTTAAAATTCTAAAATTCTAAAATTTAAAATTTAAAATTTAAAATTTAAAATTTAAAATTTAAAATTTAAAATTCTAAAATTTAAAATTTAAAATTTAAAATTCTAAAATTTAAAATTTAAAATTTAAAATTTAAAATTTAAAATTTAAAATTCTAAAATTTAAAATTTAAAATTTAAAATTTAAAATTTAAAATTCTAAAATTTAAAATTTAAAATTCTAAAATTCTAAAATTTAAAATTCTAAAATTCTAAAATTTAAAATTCTAAAATTTAAAATTTAAAATTCTAAAATTCTAAAATTTAAAATTCTAAAATTTAAAATTTAAAATTCTAAAATTTAAAATTCTAAAATTTAAAATTTAAAATTTAAAATTTAAAATTTAAAATTCTAAAATTTAAAATTCTAAAATTTAAAATTTAAAATTTAAAATTTAAAATTCTAAAATTTAAAATTTAAAATTTAAAATTCTAAAATTTAAAATTCTAAAATTTAAAATTTAAAATTTAAAATTTAAAATTTAAAATTCTAAAATTTAAAATTTAAAATTTAAAATTTAAAATTCTAAAATTTAAAATTTAAAATTTAAAATTTAAAATTTAAAATTTAAAATTTAAAATTCTAAAATTCTAAAATTTAAAATTTAAAATTTAAAATTTAAAATTCTAAAATTTAAAATTTAAAATTTAAAATTCTAAAATTCTAAAATTTAAAATTTAAAATTTAAAATTTAAAATTTAAAATTTAAAATTTAAAATTTAAAATTTAAAATTTAAAATTTAAAATTTAAAATTTAAAATTCTAAAATTTAAAATTTAAAATTTAAAATTTAAAATTTAAAATTTAAAATTTAAAATTTAAAATTTAAAATTTAAAATTTAAAATTCTAAAATTTAAAATTCTAAAATTTAAAATTTAAAATTCTAAAATTCTAAAATTTAAAATTTAAAATTTAAAATTTAAAATTTAAAATTTAAAATTTAAAATTCTAAAATTCTAAAATTCTAAAATTTAAAATTTAAAATTTAAAATTTAAAATTTAAAATTCTAAAATTTAAAATTTAAAATTTAAAATTCTAAAATTCTAAAATTCTAAAATTTAAAATTTAAAATTTAAAATTTAAAATTTAAAATTTAAAATTTAAAATTTAAAATTTAAAATTCTAAAATTTAAAATTTAAAATTTAAAATTTAAAATTTAAAATTTAAAATTTAAAATTTAAAATTTAAAATTTAAAATTCTAAAATTCTAAAATTTAAAATTTAAAATTTAAAATTCTAAAATTCTAAAATTCTAAAATTTAAAATTTAAAATTTAAAATTCTAAAATTTAAAATTTAAAATTTAAAATTTAAAATTTAAAATTTAAAATTCTAAAATTTAAAATTCTAAAATTCTAAAATTTAAAATTCTAAAATTTAAAATTTAAAATTTAAAATTTAAAATTCTAAAATTTAAAATTTAAAATTCTAAAATTTAAAATTTAAAATTTAAAATTTAAAATTCTAAAATTCTAAAATTCTAAAATTTAAAATTTAAAATTTAAAATTTAAAATTTAAAATTTAAAATTCTAAAATTCTAAAATTTAAAATTTAAAATTCTAAAATTCTAAAATTCTAAAATTTAAAATTTAAAATTTAAAATTTAAAATTTAAAATTTAAAATTTAAAATTTAAAATTCTAAAATTTAAAATTCTAAAATTCTAAAATTTAAAATTTAAAATTTAAAATTTAAAATTTAAAATTTAAAATTTAAAATTCTAAAATTTAAAATTTAAAATTCTAAAATTCTAAAATTCTAAAATTTAAAATTCTAAAATTCTAAAATTCTAAAATTTAAAATTCTAAAATTTAAAATTCTAAAATTCTAAAATTCTAAAATTTAAAATTTAAAATTTAAAATTCTAAAATTCTAAAATTTAAAATTTAAAATTTAAAATTCTAAAATTCTAAAATTCTAAAATTTAAAATTTAAAATTTAAAATTCTAAAATTCTAAAATTTAAAATTTAAAATTTAAAATTCTAAAATTTAAAATTCTAAAATTCTAAAATTCTAAAATTTAAAATTTAAAATTTAAAATTCTAAAATTTAAAATTTAAAATTTAAAATTCTAAAATTTAAAATTTAAAATTTAAAATTCTAAAATTTAAAATTTAAAATTCTAAAATTTAAAATTTAAAATTCTAAAATTTAAAATTTAAAATTTAAAATTTAAAATTCTAAAATTTAAAATTTAAAATTTAAAATTCTAAAATTTAAAATTTAAAATTTAAAATTTAAAATTCTAAAATTTAAAATTCTAAAATTCTAAAATTCTAAAATTTAAAATTTAAAATTTAAAATTTAAAATTCTAAAATTCTAAAATTCTAAAATTTAAAATTCTAAAATTCTAAAATTTAAAATTTAAAATTTAAAATTTAAAATTTAAAATTTAAAATTTAAAATTCTAAAATTCTAAAATTTAAAATTTAAAATTTAAAATTCTAAAATTCTAAAATTTAAAATTTAAAATTTAAAATTCTAAAATTCTAAAATTCTAAAATTCTAAAATTTAAAATTTAAAATTTAAAATTTAAAATTTAAAATTTAAAATTCTAAAATTCTAAAATTCTAAAATTTAAAATTTAAAATTTAAAATTTAAAATTTAAAATTTAAAATTTAAAATTTAAAATTTAAAATTCTAAAATTTAAAATTCTAAAATTCTAAAATTTAAAATTTAAAATTTAAAATTTAAAATTTAAAATTCTAAAATTCTAAAATTCTAAAATTTAAAATTTAAAATTCTAAAATTCTAAAATTTAAAATTTAAAATTCTAAAATTCTAAAATTCTAAAATTCTAAAATTTAAAATTCTAAAATTTAAAATTTAAAATTTAAAATTTAAAATTTAAAATTTAAAATTTAAAATTCTAAAATTCTAAAATTTAAAATTTAAAATTCTAAAATTCTAAAATTCTAAAATTCTAAAATTCTAAAATTCTAAAATTCTAAAATTCTAAAATTCTAAAATTCTAAAATTCTAAAATTCTAAAATTCTAAAATTCTCAAATTCTCAAATTCTAAAATTCTAAAATTCTAAAATTCTAAAAGTCTAAAAGTCCAAAAGTCCAAAAGTCCAAAAGTCCAAAAGTCCAAAATTCCAAAATTACAAAATTACAAAATTCCACAATTCCAAAATTACAAAATTCCACAATTCCAAAATTCCAAAATTCCGAAATTCCAAAATTCCAAAATTCCAAAATTCCAAAATTCCAAAATTACAAAATTCCTAAATTGTTAAATTCCAAAATTCAAAAATTCCAAAACTACAAAATTACAAAATTACTAAATTAAAAAATTACAAAATTACAAAATTACAAAATTCCACAATTCCAAAATTTCAAAATTCCACAATTCCACAATTCCAAAATTCCTAAATTTAAAAATTCCAAAATTCCAAAATTCCAAAATTACAAAATTACAAAATTCCAAAATTACAAAATTCCCAAATTCCCAAATTCCCAAATTCCCAAATTCCCAAATTCCAAATTCCAAAACTCCAATATTCAAAAATTCTAAAATTCTAAAATTCTAAAATTCTAAAATTCTAAAATTCTAAAATTCTAAAATTCTAAAATTCTAAAATTCTAAAATTCTAAAATTCTAAAATTCTAAAAGTCTAAAAGTCCAAAAGTCCAAAAGTCCAAAAGTCCAAAAGTCCAAAAGTCCAAAAGTCCAAAAGTCCAAAAGTCCAAAAGTCCAAAAGTCCAAAAGTCCAAAAGTCCAAAAGTCTAAAAGTCCAAAAGTCCAAAAGTCCAAAAGTCCAAAAGTCCAAAAGTCCAAAAGTCCAAAAGTCCAAAAGTCCAAAAGTCCAAAAGTCCAAAAGTCCAAAAGTCCAAAAGTCCAAAAGTCCAAAAGTCCAAAAGTCCAAAAGTCCAAAAGTCCAAAAGTCCAAAAGTCCAAAAGTCCAAAAGTCCAAAAGTCCAAAAGTCCAAAAGTCCAAAAGTCCAAAAGTCCAAAAGTCCAAAAGTCCAAAAGTCCAAAAGTCCAAAAGTCCAAAAGTCCAAAAGTCCAAAAGTCCAAAAGTCCAAAAGTCCAAAAGTCCAAAAGTCCAAAAGTCCAAAAGTCCAAAAGTCCAAAAGTCCAAAAGTCCAAAAGTCCAAAAGTCCAAAAGTCCGAAGTCAAAAGTCCAAAAGTCCAAAAGTCCAAAAGTCCAAAAGTCCAAAAGTCCAAAAGTCCAAAAGTCCAAAAGTCCAAAAGTCCAAAAGTCCAAAAGTCCAAAAGTCCAAAAGTCCAAAAGTCCAAAAGTCCAAAAGTCCAAAAGTCCAAAAGTCCAAAAGTCCAAAAGTCCAAAAGTCCAAAAGTCCAAAAGTCCAAAAGTCCAAAAGTCCAAAAGTCCAAAGTCCAAAAGTCCAAAAGTCCAAAAGTCCAAAAGTCCAAAAGTCCAAAAGTCCAAAAGTCCAAAAGTCCAAAAGTCCAAAAGTCCAAAAGTCCAAAAGTCCAAAAGTCCAAAAGTCCAAAAGTCCAAAAGTCCAAAAGTCCAAAAGTCCAAAAGTCCAAAAGTCCAAAAGTCCAAAAGTCCAAAAGTCCAAAAGTCCAAAAGTCCAAAAGTCCAAAAGTCCAAAAGTCCAAAAGTCCAAAAGTCCAAAAGTCCAAAAGTCCAAAAGTCCAAAAGTCCAAAAGTCCAAAAGTCCAAAAGTCCAAAAGTCCAAAAGTCCAAAAGTCCAAAAGTCCAAAAGTCCAAAAGTCCAAAAGTCCAAAAGTCCAAAAGTCCAAAAGTCTAAAAGTCTAAATGTCAAAAGTCAAAAGTCAAAAGTCAAAAGTCTAATAGTCTAAAAGTCTAAAAGTCTAAAAGTCGCAAAATCGTAAAGTAGTTTTAATATCGTTAAGCCGTAAAATCTTAAAGTCTAAAATTCTATCGATATTTTTTCTAAATTTTTATTTTTTTTTGTTTCAGAGTTCATAAATTCTTTAATTTTGAATTTATAAAATTCAAATCAAATCAAATTATTCGCTCTACAGCATTGCCTTGGAGCGTTCTCGATTACGAGATTCCTACTCGAAACTAGGTGCCCGTAGGCTTGATCCACCCCGGGATTCGAACCGACGATCTTTGGAATGTGAGTCCAACTACCTACCAGCGACTCCACCGGGACAGGACCCAGGGAGACGGCTCCTACACCTGGACTGAGCTAACGACCTAACCTTTTTTTAGGTTAGTCCGGGGCCAACATTTACTTTCCGTCCGACGGAAGGCGTGATTAGACAAATCTCGTTTCGAAAAAATGCCACCGGGACCATCTGGGATCGAACCCAGGCCGACTGGGTGAGAAGCAGCCACGCTTATCCCTACACCATTATTGAACCTTTAAATTTATTTTAATTTTCTTTTATAATATTTTAAAATTATTTCATTTTTGTGTTATATTTTCCAGTCTACGCATCGCGATTACAGAGTGTGTTCGGCAATCGCTTTGACAGAAGTGGTCCGACTGCTGTCAGAGATTGTGTCCCGCCAGCCGGGCGTCCGGATCGAGGGGCTCGTTCCAGGCGGACGATCTTCTAACGAGGAGCCGATCTTCGAGGTGAAAATAAGGATTTGGAACCGCAATCGTGGCTTAGGCGCTTTCGTGTCAACTCACTGCGCGGTGCCATCGAACTGAGTCTAAATCCGGCACTGGACATCAACCAGATCGACGGACCGAGCACGTTGCACGCTTCTCCTCCTCCAACTGCAACCGCCGGAACTCACGTCACGGGGAGCACCATACCAACGGAATCGACGGCGCCCAGCAGTATCCAGCTGCAGCACGGACATCAAGGCAGATTTGTCCTGCCAGATAAGACAATTCGACTTATTCGAAGTAGTATGCCGTAGTTAACAATCAACGCAATTTCCTAATTTATTATCGAAATATGAATAAATAAATAAAAAGTAAAACTTCTTCTTCTTCTTATTTCCATCCAAATTTCGAATAGCAACGGTCAATTCAAAAAAGTAAACATTGAAGTGGCTGCGTGCTGCGTGCTTTTGGCGGGTAGGCGTTACTGCGTTACGTTTGCGATATCGAAAATCACCGTTTGCGATTTTGGAAGCAATGCTTCCTGCTGACGGGTGCAAACTGAGATTTGCGATTTTTAGAGCGAATCGAAAGCAAAGTTTGCGATTCCGCAAACCGGATTTTCTTCCGTGTATTAGAGCAATTCTCTGAGATTTCGGTTATTCGATTTTTTTTTGTATTTTTTAATCTGGCTGAAACTTTTTTGGTGCCTTCGGTATGCTCAGAGAAGCCATTTTGCATCATTAGTTTGTCCATATAATTTTCCATACAAATTTGGCAGCTGTCCATACAAAAATGATATGTGAAAATTCAAAAATCTGTATCTTTTGAAGGAATTTTTTGATCAATTTGGTGTCTTCGGCAAAGTTGTAGGTATGGATATGGACTACACTGAAAAAAAATGATACACGGTAAAAAAAATTTTGGTGATTTTTATATTTAACTTTTTGTCACTAAAACTTAATTTGCAAAAAAACACTATTTTTAATTTTTTTTTATTTTTTGATATGTTTTAGAGGACATCAAATGCCAACTTTTCAGAAATTTCCAGAATGGGCAAAAAATCTTTGACCGAGTTTGAATCACTACAGATTTTTTCAAAAAATCGAAATATTGGTCGCAAAAATGTTGCAACTTCATTTTTCGATGTAAAATCAAATTTGCAATCAAAAAGTACTTTAGTGAATTTTTGATAAAGTGCACCGTTTTCAAGATATAAGCATTTTTAGGTAACTTTTTTGAAAATAGTCGCAGTTTTTCATTTTTAAAAAATAGTGCCCATGTTTGCCCACCTTCACGGGATTTCGCGGAAAAAGCCAAATTTCGCGGATTTCACGCTGTCCGCGAAATCGTGAAATTTCACTAACCCTAGTCATCAATGAGACACGGGGAACAATGATAAAATGGCTCTCACAAGTCGTAGTTTCAACCAATCAGGCTCATATTTGGGGGAAAGGTGTGTCTACTGGATACACGTCTGCCATATAAGTGGCTTTGGTTATGGACGCTCCCTTGAAAAGTAATTCATAAATGTTTGATTGTGGGGTGTAAAAGTAAATCATGGACAAAACATACTTTTTCGCTCGTAGGCTGCCATTTACACCAAAACTAATATTTCTTCAAATGTCTTTCGACGTTCCATAGGGATTAAGTTGGGCTACAATGTCCTTTCATTAGATTTGGCCAAAATTTAGAATACACCCAGAATCCAGGACTTTTCAGCCCATGGGTAACAATGAGACACTTTGATTTTTCTTCAATAAAATTTTCAAAATCGATGGAAATCTTTCAAAACATGAATTAAAAGTGATTTTTGGCATATTTATAGAGTTTAAACTTCATTTAACCAAAAATACAAAGTTATTTGGTATTAATATATGGATTTTACAAAATTTAAATACTTTTTAGTGAAACTTTTGTTATTAAAAATTTCATGTTGGCAAAATTGCTCTAAAATGTTCAAGGCAAGTCACCTGCAATGGAACAATACAAAAACATGATTTTTTGCTAGAAAAAATGTTGATTTTCGTAGAGTGTCTCATTGTTCCCCAGATGTCTCATTGTTCCTGCCAAGTGCGTCTACAATGAGACAGTTGAATAACTCTGGCTGTAGATATCGGATCGATCTCATATTTTGGTCAATGATAGAACACATTAAAAGAAAGATAATGCAACTAAAAGCTCATTAAGACATGCTGATGAAAAAATTAGAAAAATCGTTGAAAGTTGAAAACCAAAAGTGTCTCATTGATGACTACACACAAAGAAAAAATACTCTAAATTTAAAAAGATCGTTCGTTGGATTAAAAGTTCGCGTTGGTGAATATTCGTAGAAAGTTCAAACTTTTTAATTTAAACCATCAATACGGCTATCCGTTCTTACGTAAAACAGGATCAACGACTTTGGGACACAAAACTCCCCGAAATCGAACTAATGTTGAACACAACCACGCACTCCGCGACAGGATTTACGCCGTTTTTTATCACACACGGGCATGAATTGTCCGAACGTGGGTCAGATCATCAGCTGATGAGGCACAACGAAAGTCTAACTGAGGAAGAAAAAGAATCCCGTAGAAAGGAAATGTTTTCAAAATTGTATGACCTTGTACGTCAAAATTTAGAAAAAGCTAGTGAATCATCTCGTCACAACTACAATTTGCGTTCGCGGAAATTTGCCAAGTCATTCGCCGTGGGACAGTTAGTTTATCGGAATAATATGAAGCAATCTAGCGCAATTGATCACTACAACTCGAAATATGGTCCACAATATCTCCCCTGCAGAATCAGAGCGACGAAAGGATCGTCGTCATATGAATTAGAAGATCTTGATGGAAAGAACTTAGGAATTTGGCCGGCTGTTCATCTCAAGCCTGGATAATCTCATTCACAACACCTTTGGATTTGTTGAGTTTTTTTTATTTACCTAAAGAGCAATTCTCTACGAAATCGGTCTTTTTTCTTCAATTTTAATTTTTGTATTTTTTAATTCGACTGAAACTTTTTTGGTGGCTTCGGTATGCCCAAAGAAGCCATTTTGCATCATTAGTTTGTCCATATAATTTTCCATACAAATTTGGCAGCTGTCCATACAAAATGATATGTGAAAATTCAAAATCTGTATCTTTTGAAGGAATTTTTGATCGATTTGGTTACAGACTACACTGGAAAAAATGATAAAAAAATTTGGTGATTTTATTTAACTTTTATCACTAAAACTTGATTTGCAAAAACACTATTTTTAATTTTTTTATTTTTGATATGTTTTAGAGGACATAAAATGCCAACTTTTCAGAAATTTCAGGTTGTGCAAAAATCTTTGAGCGAGTTATGAATTTTTTATCAATACTGATTTTTCAAAAATCGAAATATTGTCGCAGAAATTTTTCAACTTCATTTTTCGATGTAAAATATAATTTGCAATCGAAAAGTACTTTAGTAAAATTTTGATAAAGTGCACCGTTTTCAAGTTAAATCCATATTTAGGTGACTTTTTTGAAAATATTCGCAGTTTTTCATTTTTTAAAATTAGTGCACATGTTTGCACACTTTGGAAAAATATTTTGAAAAGCTGAGAAAATTCTCTATATTTTGCTTATTCGGACTTTGTTGATACGATCTTTAGTTGCTGAGATATTGCAATGCAAAGGTTTAAAAACAGGAAAATTGATGTTTTCTAAGTCTCACCTAAACAGCCCACCATTTTTCAATGTCGATATCTCAGCAACTAATGGTCCGATTTTCAATGTTAATATATGAAACATTTGTGAAATTTTCTGATCTTTTCGAAAAAAATATTTAAAAAAAATTTAAACCAAGACTAACATTTCAAAAGGGTAAAACATTCAATATTACGCCCTTTTAAAATGTTAGTCTTGGTTTAAAAATTTTGAAAATAATTTTTTCGAAAAGATCGGAAAAATTCACAAATGTTTCATATATTAACATTGAAAATCGGACCATTAGTTGCTGAGATATCGACATTGAAAAATGGTGGGCTGTTTAGGTGAGACTTAGAAAACATCAATTTTCCTGTTTTTAAACCTTTGCATTGCAATATCTCAGCAACTAAAGATCGTATCAACAAAGTCCGAATAAGCAAAATATAGAGAATTTTCTCAGCTTTTCAAAAATATTTTTTTTCAAAAGTGTGCAAACATGTGCACTAATTTTAAAAAATGAAAAACTGCGACTATTTTCAAAAAGTCACCTAAATATGGATTTAACTTGAAAACGGTGCACTTTATCAAAATTTTACTACAGTACTTTTCGATTGCAAATTTGATTTTACATCGAAAATGAAGTTGAAAAATTTTTGCGACCAATATTTCGATTTTTGAAAAATCAGTATTGATAAAAATTCATAACTCGCTCAAAGATTTTTGCACAACCTGGAAATTTCTGAAAAGTTGGCATTTTATGTCCTCTAAAACATATCAAAAAATAAAAAAAATTAAAAATAGTGTTTTTTTGCAAATCAAGTTTTAGTGATAAAAAGTTAAATAAAAAATCACCAAATTTTTTTTACCGTGTATCATTTTTTTCCAGTGTAGTCTGTATCCATACCTACAACTTTGCCGAAGACACCAAATCGATCAAAAAATTCCTTCAAAAGATACAGATTTTTGAATTTTCACATATCATTTTTGTATGAACAGCTGCCAAATTTGTATGGAAAATTATATGGACAAACTAATGATGCAAAATGGCTTCTTTGGGCATACCGAAGGCACCAAAAAAGTTTCAGTCGGATTAAAAAATACAAAAAAAATCGAATGACCGAAATCTGAGAGAACTGCTCTAAAATAAAGAGCAAAATGGTGCAATTTGTTAAGATAGTTATTAATTTCACTTAGTTTAATTCTACATCCTCGCGCCATGCAGAACATTGTTTTGATTTAGATTTATGTTTTCTTTCGCTCAAGTCAAATGGACAAAAGAAAGCTTTGACGTTTCATTTACGCCCGCAACCCAAGTGGCAAATTTAGATATATTACGTTACGATACCAACATTTCATAAGAGATTATCAGTGCTAAAGTTTTTCCTATTTATAGGGAGTAAAAAAAAATTGCTTAAATATGTAAACTAATGTCAATTGTAATCAACCCTTGATATACCACAAGGATAATAGACTAAGAATAATTGTTATCCTACGTGCGTCACTAGGAAAACAACTTTAAATAGGGCCCTAGAATAGTTTAAAATTACCTTGACTGCAGACAGGGTGAAACTAAATATATATAATTATAAAACAACATAAATTTTGGCGGAATTCAAATTTAGCCAGTAGAATGTTTTTCCAAAAAAGAGAAATATAGCTCGTTTCTTCACCTAGGATAAAATAATAATTTAAAGTAAGTTTACTTGGTCAGCAATCCTGACAGAAAATAAAATGAGTTGATAAGAATTTCAAAATGGTTGTGGGGATCGACATCTTTTATCTGATGAACCCTGTTCTTTTGGAGTTTGATTGTAAAATCGATACATAATGATCAATACAATTGTTCGCACAACTCGTCCAGACTGAAAAAATCAAGTGATTTTTAGTCGGTCTAGGGGAGAAATGTAACCTTTCTCAATGTTCCATCTGGTTTAAAATTAAAACACGGTAAATGAGAACAAATTAAATATTAAAATCCCTTCTCCAATCCTTTCCATTAGCTGGTATTGAGCCCTACATGAGATAAAAATAAAAATAAAAACAAGATTTAAAATACCTATATCTGGCTATAAACATCCTTAAACGATAAGTTGATCCACCCTATTCCCAACAAAATGCCAGCTAGAAATACCCCCCAACCTTACTCCTCCAATTATGCCCGCTCGACCAAAACGTCACCGTGACAGACGTCGCTTTGGGTGGAATAAGCACGTGACGACGGCGACGACGACGAGGACGATGACGAGGAGGAGGCTGCTGGGTATATAAGCGCCGTCGTGCGACGTTGGCGCTCTCTTTTCGGTAATCAATCATCAACCCGTACACGACGAATTGATGTACCCGAGTTTCTTTTACCGCGATATAGGTAATCAACCCTAAACGTACCGTTCGCGTGTTCCCCAGTGAAACCAGTATCTGCATCTGAAGTGACCTCTAAGTTTGAGGCGGCCTGTGCTCATGGTTTGACACCTCGACACCGGTCTCGATCCCTCCTGCACTGCGGACGGGTACTTCCGGCGTGACCAGGCGGTTCACGTCTCCATCTTCCGCTACCACGCCCGGAAACAGTCGACAACTGACGCCGCTTCCAAGCCTCCCCGAGTGATCATCTGCATCGTTCACCGGTACTTCCGGTTGTCTGCTATCGCCCGGCGTGGCCATTGACTTTGCCCCGAGTGCAAGCCGGCAGCGGAAGACACATTCGGCCTGAGGATCGCCGTCATCTTTACTTCGTGCTCCTGAGGCTCCGGAGGAGCCATCATCTACTTCTGAGGCGGCCACCATCATCGTCGTCACCGTGCTACTATCCAAGTAAGTCCGTAGGAGAACATCGTCCAGTTCTCCGAGCCAGAGGACGCAGCTGATCGGGTCGCCAGCCGGTGGACAGTCCGTAGGGCTGCATCGTGCTCGATCAACGTGGTGAGTCCGTAGGGGCCAAGCTACCTCCCCGAGCAAGTGGACGCCATCGACAGCTGTTCCGACACGTGGGCTGGGACGTCACCGGACGTCGCCCTCCGAGGATCATCCCGTGTCCAAAGCCCTCACCCGGTCGGGTTGGAGGCCAAGCGGGCCCGCTTGGCGCCGTTACGGCGACGTGGAGGACGGGTGTGTAAATTGGGTGAGATCCCCTCCGTTAAAACCCTATTCCCTACCCCCACATAATAACAAAACTTTGTAAAAATGTATGAATATAAATTTATTTTCTTACCATCTAATTTTTTAACTTTTTTTCACTAACTCTGGTTAGTGTGCACCCTGAGAAACCCTTAAGTAGTTTCAGAAGGAAGGCCACAAAAGTGTCGACTGCCCAGCAAAGAAGAAACAACACAGTGAGAATGCGAATGTTGCTGGCTCGAGCGAGCGCAACAGTGTTTGTTTTGTTGGTGTGCGCGGGGCTGAGCCGCAAAAAAAGCAGCGGCAAGTGAAGTGATTCCTGGACTCGGGAGCGTCCGATCACCTGGCGCGGGATAAACAGCTGTTTACGGACCTGCGTCGACTATCGGAGCCGATCGAGATCGCCGTGGCTAAGAATGGTCAGTCTGTTGTTGCGGAGCACTGCGGTACTATGAAAATGAAGGCGTTTGTGAATGGACGATCGATTGAGTGCACAGTGAAGAACGTTTTGTTTACACCGCACCTGCGGCACAATCTGCTGTCTGTTGTGCGGATCGAGCAGGCCGGAATGCGTGTTGTTTTTGAGAACGGAAAAGCTCAAATTTACCGTGGAAACGAGCTGATCGTGTGTGGTGCTCGTCGGAACAGTTTGTACGAGATGGATTTTCGTACTGTCGATCGGGAAAAGATGTTGTTGTGCGATCGTGCACAAACAGAGCATAATTTGATTGCTCTCGCTGAATGTTACATGGTGTCAACCTCGAAGCAGATCGTTGGCAGAAAGTGCAAGAAAACGATCATTTGCGACACGTGCGGTGCAGGTAAACAAACACCGTGTGGAACTTGGGTTGAACCCAGTCGAGAAGATGTCGGGTACGAAGCCGGTGAACGGGTTGAAGTCGGGCTGGAAAGAAAGCAGCAGAATTTGGTGCGTCCGATTGCTGCCGATGCTGATGAACCTGGTGGTGATCCCGCTGAAGAAGAATTTGGCCGTTGGGACGAAGAACCTGAAACTGAGCCGAATGATCGAGAAGAAGAAGAATCCGGAACAGCTGGTGCAGATGCAGAACCGGGCCGTGGACGCGGATTCGCCTTGTTTGCTACGAGTTACATCGACAACATCACGCAAACGATTGCTGAGAGGACGAAACCGGACGAGGTGATTGATTCGTTGGGGTGCAACAAAAAACTGTTCTTTGACGATGCTCCCAATCGCTCGCACACCGGTCACCTGCAAGTGGAGTCGTTGGAAGCGAGGTGACGGAGTTGTGGCTGACAAGTACGAGACGAACCGGAACGTGCCGGCTGGTGTTTTCGTTGGATCATCAAAAAAGAAGAAGAACGCGCAGCCAGATGGACTTCAGCAGGGGAACGCCCCGAGGTGTTGGCTGCGTCGATTGCTGTGTGGAAGTGTAGACGGGATGCTTCGGATTGTCCGGAGAGTTGGAGCTACTGTTTTTGTAGTTGAGATGGTGCTGTGGTTGAGCAGGGGTATTGAAATAACAACCACTGCCCCCCCTCTTTTGCTGCGCTACTGCGCTTGACGTGAGTGACGTGCTCTTCCAGCTGTCACAGTCTGTTTATATAAATAAATGTCTTTTTCAACCGCTTTGACTGTACGCACGCGTTTTCGTCGTTCCTCCTGTAAGCCATCCGAAACCTCTTGATGTAAGGGGTTGAACGTGATGCCGGAAGTGTTTGTTTTGATTTGCGTTTGTTCGGAGAGGAATAGAAATTGCCGCAGCTGGAAGGAAAACATTGCTGTTTATGCCAACACGACAACACGGAAGAGGCCAGTGAATTCCCGCAGCAAAACAGAGGACACTAGCTTGTCGGAAGGCATTTCCGGCATTCCGGGGAATATCGGCAATTGGCTGTTGATCGCGGCAGGCTCCTGTTCAAAAGGTGAGCTTTTTCTTTGTCATCCAATGCAATAAAATAAGTTCCCCTCCCAGTTTTCGTTTACCAAAGGGACAAATTCCTCGGGTTAGTTTTCAAAGAGCGGTGAGTACTTATCTAGAAAGCAATGTTCCGATCGATCTCAAAAGAAAACAACAATCAAAAGTCGTTTTTTGACGAAATTAGCAATTTAGTGTTGGAAGTGCGTCCTTTTGAAAATCGTTTGGAGTTTTACGAAAAATGCGACCAGATTTTAATACCATCCCTTTACAGATATGCAACGAAACATAACCACAGCGCTCACTCGGAGTCGGTGGAGCTGAATCTTTCTGGATGAGGATAGAGGATTTACGTTATAAAACAAAATCAGATAAGTATTTTTATTTTCATAATGCATGATTACATTTTTATAAGCCATGATTTCTCTAAGCAAAAAGTATGCAGGGCACTTTTACAAAAAAAAGATCTTTTCGACGATCAATCGCAGCACTTTGACAATCTTTCACAGGTTCTTGAAGGCGTTTTCAATCGAAATAGAGTAATATGAAAATAAACTAATAGAAAGTTATCAAGCAAGTTTCCATCAGAAGTTTTGCAAAAAAAGTTATTTAAATAGTGGAAAAGACAAATTGGATGGGAAAGGACCGAATAATACACCATGCGAAGTTGAGAATTCGATCCCTTTTCCATCAAATTTTGAAAAACTTCTTGAAAAACATAAAATGGATTGAAACTTGCTTGCCTAACTCTGTGTATTACTCTGTTTCATTCGAAAACGTCTTTTAAACGCTGTAATTTAACGTCAATGTCAAACTTTCAGACCTCCATCGTATTTTAAATTTTGAATTGATACTTTGTGATTGTTCTCTTTCACAGAACCACCAACCGGATTGCATGGCCTAAAAACAAAAATACAGTCTTCAAAAGCAGAAATTACCAACTTTAAGCAAAATTAAGTCATTCCACCGCTGTGAAGCCGTTTAAGTAATGTGTTAAACGGATGTTAGGATTCTTCAGTTAACTTAAGGTATGTTAAAAAAATATTACTTCCAAGTGATCTTATCACTGAAAATATTAATTCATATCAGTTTGAATAGGGCACTTAGTTATTATTAACGTAAATTTTTCATAGATTTTATACCATTTGTAAAATCCGACAAAATGTATACTGGGAGCATCAAAAATGAACTAAAAACTAACCTAGAAGCACTGACGAACTGACGTGCCACCAGGAACAAATTTGTCGATCATTTTTGACCGCACACTGTTTCTTTTTCCTTCTACTATTCTCTTCTTCGGCGATTGTCAGAATTCAAGTTTGACGATTTGTCACATCAGCTGTTTCCTTGCCGTGGAGGATTCTGGAACAAAAAGTGAAAATAGCGGCTAAGAGTTGGAATGGAAGTGTACCGTAAAGTCTAAAGAAAAGCCTAATTTGGAAGTTTATAGAAAATTCTTGCCTCATTTCACATTAAATAATGCAAGATTTGCAAAATATTCATCGTTTAGTTCAGAATTTGCAAAAGTTTTTAGGCTTCAATATGTTTTCCCCCATTTTCATTTGTTGTTCCTGAAAGTTTCTCAGCCAGTGCAGCTGCGCATCTGTCAAATCGTCTGTTTGACAATCGCCGATCGCTGAGGGTGAGTGAGAAGGAAGATAGGAAAGTGCGGTCAAGTTTGGATTCGGGGTGGCACGTCAGTTCGTCAGTGCTAGAAGTCTATGACATTGCGTTAAATTTCAATATAGATTTTTGGGTTTTCGATACAGATATACTGACTCTTATTTTTCAATCTGGCAACCCTGCTGGTTTTGAAAAGACGACCCAGTGCCAGTCGACATTCGCGACCTTCGCGACATTCGCGCACGCAAGCTGTCAAACTGCAAAAAATCCTTCACCAGCTCGCTGAGCCAATTTTTTTCGTGAAAATTTCGTGCTTTGTGTGCTAGTTTTGTATCACACATCCGTCATCAATGCCTGCCATCGCCAGTGAATTGTGCTTCGTAGGATCGTGGACATCCGTGGTGCAGATTCGCAGCCAAAAGGTAAAATTCCGCTCAGACGGAGTTGCGGTCTAAAAAAAACCTTTTTGTGTTGGTTGCTGCAGGGGGTTTGAAGAAGGGTAAGCAAAAAATCTGATCAAATTTGTTTTTTTTCAGTTGTGGCCGATTCGTTGCATGCCAACATCGGATCATCTTCGCAGGGCTTGGGTGGTGGACGACACTGGAGCTGTGACAAACACGAACGACGGAGCCACAATCCTACGACTGCTAAAAGTTGATCATCCGGTCTCGAAGGTGCACTGTCCAAGTTGCAGGGCGCCGCCAAGCTGCTGAAGAACCTAAAAGATTCACAACACTCGATTATCCATCAGGCTATCGGCTGGTAATAAATTTGACGCATTGAAGTGTGGTGGCCAAGCGAGTGCTCGAAGGCAAAAGTGGTTGCCGGAGGTCGAGCTTCCACGAGCAGCAGGCCATGGCCGAAAATCACTGCTGGTGATTCCAAAAACCTTCGCTAGAAAAACGCTGCCAAGGACGTCACCAATCTCATGAACAATGAACATGCTGTGCTGTGGGCCTGCCCCAATTCCAGCCAGATTTAAATCGACCTAACCCAGTTCCATCGTAACAATCGGATTTTGTTTAATTCTACAGGTGTGCTTTACTTTTTGTAGTAGGCCATGCTAACTACCAGCACTCCCAGCACAGTTCGTTCCCGGCTACCCATAACGTCGGACGCAATAAACAGTTCATCAGCAACAAACTGTCTTTCACTGTAGCTTAGCAATAGTTACAACATTTGGCGACGAGGAGAAGAAAATTTTCCTGGAACTTTCTCGAAGTCAACTCAAGCCGCCCAGGAAAATGTCCGACGTGGATCTTCGGCAAGTTATCCTTAGGCTGGACGCGCTCCTTGCAAAGCAGAACCTGATGTTGGAGAAATTTCAAGTTTCGCCAAGTTCCGAACCTGCCAACAACGAGCCCCAGGAGGAAGCACACATCTCTGTGTCTAGCGCACCGGAGAACCACGCTACGGAAGAATGCCACCGTGTGGCCAACCTCAAGCAGGTCGTGCAGACGGACCTGAAGCAAAAGAAGAAGCACATCCGCATCGCGCTCAACGGGACGACCGTACCGATGCAGCTGGATACTGTTTCCGACACCACGCTGTGTGCCATGAATCCGGATCAACACCACGAATCGCTTGGACGCTGTAAGACAGTTCTGCGTGCCAAGAATCTGGAAGCATCCTCGGAACCGCTTGGACACACCGCTCGCACACACTCTCCGCAAGACAACGAGGCCGTCGTCGCTTCAGATCAACGCGTCGATCTGGCCGTCTCGAATCAAACCAACGATGATCACCGCACGGAGCCCTCCGATAGTGTTCCTGGACCCGATCATCGCCCGTCGCTGGCATCGAGCGACGCCATCAAGCTTACCGACACCAGTTCCTGCGCCGGCCATCTGGATCCTCATCCTTGGTTGGTGGCCCTGGGAACATTCCGGAAGCTATCAACGAAGATCAAGCAACGCATCACTTCAACGGCTGCAAGAGGTCTCAAAAAATCTCGCCGAAGGAGGAAAAGTGGTCACAGATCCCACAAACATCGCCTGGTTGAAGAATCATCTCGAGCCGTCATACGTCGATCGCGGACCACACCTGGCTTGGCCGCCGCGAGACGATCGGAAACGGCTACAACTGGAAACTGGTCCACCGGTGAAGCAGTTCAGTAGCAGGAAGATTGGCCGTCCGCCAAATCTCCTAAAGGGGGAGATGTAGTAGGCCATGCTAACTACCAGCACTCCCAGCACAGTTCGTTCCCGGCTACCCATAACGTCGGACGCAATAAACAGTTCATCAGCAACAAACTGTCTTTCACTGTAGCTTAGCAACAGTTACAACACTTTTCCTCTACTTTTCATAGCTTTTTTGGGTCTAAATACCTACTGATGATCATTATTCTTTTTTACAGTCGGTAACACGAAATTGTGGCTTTTTCAAGCTGAAGATGGGCAATCGTGGCAGCAGCTAGCCCAAATTAGCAAGCCCGCTCGTCGCTGGGGAGAAGTGCAGCAAGGAAGGACTCATAAGACGACATCGTCACTTCAAATTATTACCCAGACCCGGATGTCCGTGCAGCACGCCGACCGGCCTGCCGTGGCCTACCGACGAAGTACCGTTCTGTCTGTTCCGGGCATGCTGCTGCTGGAGATATGCGCGAGGTCACATGATCACTATCTTACACACAAAAAAATATTTCCGAATGTTACATCATTTATGATGTAACACTTTTGCACGTCATTAAACATTTAAATTTAAATTCAATTTGATGTTAATTTGCAACAAATTATACATAAAAACATGATTTTACGTGCGATTCAACCGTTTACGTCGAACCTCAAGTTTACATCAACTGAGTTTACATGTGAGCAATTCTCTACCAAAACCGGAAATGGATTTTATTCGTATTTTTTGATTTGACTCAAACTTTGTGGAGGCCTTCCCTATGACCAAATATGCTATTTTGTGTCATTGGTTCACCCATACAAGTCTCCATACAATTTTGGCTGCTGTCCATACAAACATGGTATGTAAATATTCAAACAGCTGTAACTTTTGAGTGAATTTTCTGATCAATTTGGTGTCTTCGGCAAAGTTGTAGGTATTGTTGAGGACTTTTGAGAAAAAATAGGTACACGGAAAAAAAAATTGCAGATTTTTTTATCAACTTTTTTCACTAAAACTCAATTTCCCAAAATACGTATTTTTTGATTTTCGAGATTTTTTGATATGTTTTAGGGGACAAAAATCCGCAACTTTTGAGCCATAGAGAAACATGGTCAAAAATCTGCCGCCGAGTTATGAATTTTTGAAAAAATAGTGATTTTTGGAAAAAATCGAAGTTTCATGCAAAAACAAGTTTGACATTATTTTTTAATGCAAAATTGAATTTGCAATCGAAAAGTTCTTTACAGATTTTTTGAAAAAGGGCTCCGTTTTCAAGATATAGCCACCGGAATTTTGATTTTAACGAAATATTTGCAGTTTTCATTTTTTAAATATAGTGACCATGAGTGACCATTTCTAAAAATATTTTTTTTGAAAAGTTCAGAAAATTTGCTATAAAATTGTCTAAGAGACATTGAAGATTGGACCTCTGGTTGCTGAGATACAGCGGCTTAAAGAAAAAGAAACACGAAAATAGAAGTTTTCTAAGTCTCACCCAAACAGCCCACCATTTTCTAATGATGATATCTCAGCAATTAGTGATCCGATTTTCAATGTTAAGGTGCAAGTAAATGTGGGGGATTTTCGAACATGGTAAGGTTTTTTCTCAAATCTTATTACATGCAAAATTCAAGTACTCTTTGCTGAACATTTTGCACTAAAAAAGTTTTTGAAATTTTTTTGTAATGCCGGGAAACTCTCTTCGACAACTTTGACTCAAAATATCTCCTAATAGTTGTTAGAAAAGGTACCTTTTTTACGACATACGAAATTCGAGCAACTCATCCTCTACATTTTGTTCTTTGGGACCAAATCTCTAGGATGAATAGGTTTTGAGAAACTCTCTTAGACAAATGCAAACTTTTGAAAATTTGCATCATTTCTGGTGTTTGTTTGTTTGTGTGCGCGCGCATCTCATGGCCTGCCTCCAACGCGCGTTCACAGCCGCCCGCCGGCAGCGCACCTCGCGGGTCAGCAGGAGTGTTGTTGTTCAAGCCATGCGTTACTTTACTGATGTTGCGCGGTGGGAGAAGTTTGGTGATAAATTAATAAATATTTTTTTTTTCGTTTTTGTTTCTTTTGATAGATTATGATGTAGTATACTGTATAGTATATTTTTTTAAAATGTTTTGCGACTGTGGTGTGGCCAGCCAAACAAATGGTTATGATTTCTAAGCGCTTTGGATGAAAAAGCATGGGAGCAAGCTTGTAATTATTTTCAAAAGGTTGGTCATCCATGAACCCCAAAACCTTTTTTGGACCGTTCTGGCCACTTTGGAACCAGTTCCCGGTACTCCGGTGAAACCCGGAATATGGCAAATTATGTGATTATTATGGATCCAGCCATTTGGGAGTCAAAGTTCATCAATTTCAAAAGATAGGACATCCATGAACCCCAAAACCTCTTTTGGACCGATCTGACCACTTTGGAACCGGTTCCTAGTACTCCGGTGAAACCCGGAATATGGCAAATCATGTGATTATTATGGACCCAGCCATTTGGGAGTCAAAGTTCATCAATTTCAAAAGATAGGACATCCATGAACCCCAAAACCTCTTTTGGACCGATCTGACCACTTTGGAACCTGTTCCCGGAACTTCGGTGAAACCAGGAATATGGCAAATTATGTGATTATTATGGACCCAGCCATTTGGGAGTCAAAGTTCATCAATTTCAAAAGATAGGACATCCATGAACCCCAAAACCTCTTTTGGACCGATCTGACCACTTTGGAACCGGTTCCTAGTACTCCGGTGAAACCCGGAATATGGCAAATCATGTGGTTATTATGGACCCAGCCATTTGGGAGTCAAAGTTCATCAATTTTAAAAGATAGGACATCCATGAACCCCAAAACCTCTTTTGGGCCGATCTGACCACATTGGAACCTGTTCCCGGAACTTCGGTGAAACCAGGAATATGGCAAATTATGTGATTATTATGGACCCAGCCATTTGGGAGTCAAAGTTCATCAATTTCAAAAGATAGGACATCCATGAACCCCAAAACCTCTTTTGGACCGATCTGACCACTTTGGAACCGGTTCCTAGTACTCCGGTGAAACCCGGAATATGGCAAATCATGTGATTATTATGGACCCAGCCATTTGGGAGTCAAAGTTCATCAATTTTAAAAGATAGGACATCCATGAACCCCAAAACCTCTTTTGGACCGATCTGACCACATTGGAACCTGTTCCCGGAACTTCGGTGAAACCCGGAATATGGCAAATTATGTGATTATTATGGACCCAGCCATTTGGGAGTCAAAGTTCATCAATTTCAAAAGATAGGACATCCATGAACCCCAAAACCTCTTTTGGACCGATCTGACCACTTTGGAACCGGTTCCTAGTACTCCGGTGAAACCCGGAATATGGCAAATCATGTGATTATTATGGACCCAGCCATTTGGGAGTCAAAGTTCATCAATTTTAAAAGATAGGACATCCATGAACCCCAAAACCTCTTTTGGACCGATCTGACCACATTGGAACCTGTTCCCGGAACTTCGGTGAAACCCGGAATATGGCAAATTATGTGATTATTATGGACCCAGCCATTTGGGGGCCAAAGTTCATCATTTTCAAAAGATAGGACATCCATGAACCCCAAAACCTCTTTTGGCACAATCTGGCCACTCTGGAACCGGTTCCTGGTACTCCGGTGAAACCCGGAATATGGCAAATTACGGGGTTATTTCAGAACAATTTTGGATTCAGCAATGTGGGTGTCAAAGTTTATCATTTGCAAAATCTAGCTCATCCATGAACCCTAAAACCACTTTGTACCGATCTGGCCACTTTAGGACCGATTCCGTTAATCCAAACCTGGAATATGACAAATTACGGAATTATTTCAGAACAATTTTTGCACCCAGCAATTTGGGTGTCAAAGTTCATCATTTTCAAAATGTCGGGCATCCAAAAACTCCAAAATTACTTTTAGATCGATCTGGTCACTTGGTGATTGGTTTTAGTAACTCCGGTGCAATCCGAAATATGAAAAATTACGGGATTATTTCAGAACATTTTGGGACAAGGCAATATGGATATCAATGATCATCATTTTAAAGATCAGGCTTATTTATGATCCCCACAAATATTTTTTACCGATCTGGTCACTTAGGGGCCGATTCTGGAAACTACGATGAAACTTGGAATATTGAAAATATGGGATTATTTCAGAACGATTTTTGACTAGGCATAGGCAAGATGGTTGTCAAAGTTCATAATTTTCAGGAACAGGCTCATCCATGATCACAATAACTTGTTTTGAACAGATCTGGCAACTATTGAATCGGTTCCGGGGCTCTTTCAGAAAAAAGTAACTAGCCAATGTAGATGTGAAATTATATATT
Source organism: Culex quinquefasciatus (assembly GCF_015732765.1). Classification (NCBI taxonomy): domain Eukaryota; kingdom Metazoa; phylum Arthropoda; class Insecta; order Diptera; family Culicidae; genus Culex; species Culex quinquefasciatus. Next base: position 93,400,046 of record NC_051863.1, on the reverse strand, counting down.
ATGAATTTTACACCCAAATTGCCTGATCAAAAATTGCTTTGAAAAAGGGACCAGATTGGTAAAAAATGATTGTGGGGATCATCAATGAGCTTGATTTTAAAAATAATGAACTTAGGCACCTATATCGCCTTGTCGAAAATTAATATAAAATAAACGCGTCATTAGTTACACGGCGTCTTTTTCAGGGGGGTAGTATTTTTTGAGAAATAGCAAGAAAACTGTCATATACATATGGAAGTGTGGAACATCCCCGTTCATTTGCGGGGCGAACGAAAATCTTTGGTCGGGAAAAATCAAAGTTATCCTCATTTGAAGTTTTTGAACTTTTTTCCTATGGGGCGAAATTTCGTCTATTTCAATTTAGTATTGTTATAAGTCTACATAGACATGATTTATGGTTCAGATCATATCATTTCTTATGGGAAATGATGCAAGGAACATTTTTCCTGAAGCACGCAAAGTGATTGAAAATAAGGGAAAAAAAGTTATTAAGGTTTTATTGAAAATTTGGGAGATTTTCTGATAAAATTGCACACCCCTTTCCCAAAGTCGCAATGTTTTTGATATTCAGATCATTATTTCGATGAATTCTTTTTTTGACAAATGTTTCTTGGCCCATTGAGTATATAAATGACTACAGAAAAGTGTAATTGGATGGCTTTATGCTCAACTGTAAGTCACATTTATGAATTTTGGATTTCAACCGAATCAACATATTTTTGTGTGTTTTGGTTATGAAATGTTCCGTTTACATTAAATTTTCACTTTTTTGTGAGTACATGGTCCACATGATATTTTTTTATCTAATTGTGACATGCAGTGTAAATACACTCACATGGTTTCTATTTCTATGCCTTTTGTTAATTTGCATTTCCTTTTGGACTATATTATTTGTTTTGAAACTACAGAGTTGAACTTGCAATTATTGGTAATAACATAAATATTGCGTAAAAATCATTAAAAAGTTTAAATATATGTAAATCTATTAATTAAATCTCAAATAATTGAGCTTAACATACTAAATAAGTCTGGCATCCAAATTTTAAACAACACAATACAACAATTAAATTGATTTGCTTAATAAACACACAAATAATTGATCTTTTTATTTACAGTGGCAGTGCGTGGCCGAATGGTTACGCTGTCCGCTTTGTAAGCGGATGATTCTGGGTTCGATTCCCATCTGCTCCAACCTTCCATCGGATGAGGAAGTAAAATGACTGTCCCGGCCTTGGTTGTTAGGCCGTTAAGTCATTCCAGGTGTAGAGTCGTCTCCATGCCATAAGTACAAACAACACACCAAACCAAGCCTACTCCGGTGGAATCGCTGGCGGCGGTTGGACTCGCAATCCAAAGATCGTCAGTTCGAACCCTGGTGTGGAAGGTTCCTTGGAGTAGAAAGAGGTTTGGGTGCTCTCCCCATTCAAGCCGGCAGAAACTTGCAATAGAGACCACAAAAGACCCGGGGTCGTTAATGTGGATGATTTGATTTGATTTACAATATTATCACCTGACCTCAAAATAAGTACGAGATCTCTAGTGAGTATTAATAAGACTAATACAAATGTGAAAATTTAATGTAAACGGTACATTTTATAACCAAAACACACAAAAATATGTTGATTCGGTTGAAATCCAAAATTCATAAATGTGACTTACAGTTGAGCATAAAGCCATCCAATTGGGTCCTAAAATGAAGCGTAGATTGCTGATATTATTGTTTACAGCGATAAAGCTTATTTTTCTGAGTACAATGACCTTTTGTACGACCACAAAGAGTTTAAAATGGATTTTTAAATCAATTTTGAAAAATTAACCTCGCGGTCCTTCTTGACAGAAAAGCTCCTACTTGACAGCTCGTTCCAAGGGCACCATAGTTAATCCATCGAAAAAATGTTGTCTTGTCAAAAAAAAAATTGCATTAAAATGAAAAAAAGTGATCAGAAATGTTTTTTAATCGTGTTTTTTATCGTTGTACATAAAAATTTACATAGGGCTTTAGTACCCAATTACACTTTTCTGTAGTCATTTATATACTCAATGGACCCAGAAACATTTGTCAAAAAGAATTCATCGAAATAATGATCTGAATATCAAAAACATTGCGATTTTTGGGAAAGGGGTGTGCAATTTTATCAGAAAATCTCCCAAATTTTCAATAAAACCTTAATAACTTTTTTCCCTTATTTTCAATCACTTTGCGTGCTTCAGGAAAAATGTTCCTTGCATCATTTCCCATAAGAAATGATATGATCTGAACCATAAATCATGTCTATGTAGACTTATAACAATACTAAATTGAAATAGACGAAATTTCGCCCCATAGGAAAAAAGTTCAAAAACTTCAAATGAGGATAACTTTGATTTTTCCCGACCAAAGATTTTCGTTCGCCCCGCAAATGAACGGGGATGTTCCACACTTTCATATGTATATGACAGTTTTCTTGCTATTTCTCAAAAAATACTACCCCCCTGAAAAAGACGCCGTGTTATATTTCGAATTGCATAAAAGTTTCAAGAACCGGTCCCAAAGTGGCCAGATCGGTCAAAAATGATTTTGGGGTTCCTGGATGAGCTAGATTTTGAAAATTATGAACTTTGACACCCAAATTGCTGGGTCCAGAATTGTTCTGAAATAATCCCGTTATTTGCTATATCCCTGGTTTCACCGGAGAACCAGGAACCGGTCCCAAAGTAGCCAGATCGTAAAGTGGGGTTCATGGATGACCTACCATTCGAAAATGATGAACTTTGACACCCAAATGACTGGGTCCATAATATGCTCATAATTTGCCGGAGTACCGGGAACCGGTCCCAAAGTGGCCAGATCGGTCCAAAAGTGGTCCTAGGGTTCATGGATGACCGGTTTCCCCGGAGTTGGAGACCTACCCGCCCAATCCGGAAGATCTCCGGTGGTCCAGAATGCATGGTCAGCACTGTCTGGTAGAACAACGATCATAACTTGAAAAATTGTATTTTTTCAAAGATTGCTGTTTAAAATTTTTGCGGGACCCCAAAATCGCCATTTTTTACCCAGTTGACCCACCAGAAAACTTTTGTGTTTTCCGGCATATTTTCGAAAAATAGAAATTCTAACAAGTCCAATTAAAAAAAAGAAGTATGCAAATTGGATGAGTTATGGTCATTTCAATGATTTCAGTTTCACCCAGGCCTATACGGGTTAACCAACAAAAATAAAATAAAATAAAATAATCCAGTTAAAAACTGTCCAAAAAAATAAAATATCAAATATTCAAAATAAATTATTAATAAAAAAAATCCCTCTGGGATGGGAGTCTGAATCAAATCCAGTTCAAGTTAGTAATATGAATTTGTTATTCTATATACAAAAAGTATAAATTTATAAATCGGCATTAGGCCATGTCAAATATCTTATTATCAAAATTTCTCTGTTCTTTCTTAAATAAATAATTAAATAAAATAAAATCTTTTTAAAGAGGCTGTTGAAATAAATAATGAAATAATTTAAAAACCCTTCTGGGATGGAAGACTAATTCTGATCCTGAATTTTTAGTTCTATAGCCCTGAAATATACCTTTACAACTTGACATAAGGGAGAAATTGAAAAAAAATAATTTTAAAAATTTATATACAATTATCTAAATAATTATTAATTATTTAAAATAAATTATATAATAATTCTGAAATCCTTCTTGGATACAAGCCAGATTCAGTTCCTGCACATGAAAGCGATAAGATTTGTAGTTCTATATCCCTAGAATATAAATTCACAATTTGGCGTAAGGCAACGTGAAATAAAAAAAAATAGAGTAAAATTAAATATATGAAATAATTTATAAAAATATTCTTAAATCCTTCTGCGAAACGAATCTGGTCAGTTCCTGCACATGAAAGCCATGATTACTTTTTCAAAACAACCAATGCGCTATGGGTTTCAAATGTACATAGGACCTTTTGAAAAAGTAAGCAAGAAATATCCTAGAAACATTTACATTTATTTCCCCGTCCGACAAAAGGCGAGTCGTGGGACCTTCTGGGATCGAACCCAGGCAGACTTTGTGAGAGGCAACCATGCTTATCCCTACACCACGGGTACCGCAATTAAAAAAAAAACCTTCTGGGATGGGAGTCTGATTCAGTTCCTTTTCATGTTAGTAATCAGAATTTGTTGTTTTATTACCCAAAGGAAAACATTTCTAAATCCTTAGAAACTCAGTATGTTTAAAACAGGGGCGCTCAAAGTTTTTGGAGGCCGGGCGAAATTTGAAGCTCAAATGAGCTTGCGGGTCAAATTTTCAAAAAAAGGTTATTGAAAAAAATTAGATTACATTATTTTAATTTAAATTATAAATTTTAATTTAAATGTGTTTAATGAAAAATCGTTGAGAGCCATAATTTCAACAATTCAATGAAAAAAATGTTAGAGAATGTTTTAAGCTTCCGCAATCATTATTTTCAAAACAAAAAAGATTCGACAAAAAAACATTTTAGCGAAAAAACATTTATTTATTTCATCGAAAATTCGCTAAAATTCATTTTTTTAATAAACCCAAACATGCTCAAATGATTCTAAATGCAAAGGAATGCATATTTAATAAATTTCAGCTGATTGCATTTAAATTTATTTTTTTTTGAAGTTTTGATGTTTTTTGAAAACATATTTTTGCTCCTGGTTTTTGAGCCATTTTTTTATAATTTTGGAGGGGTGGGTTGATCGACGAAAGCTTTGTAAAATATTTGCAACAAACTTGATCCTCCGATTTCCACATTTTGTCTGCCTAAATCAGTTGGTAGTCAATCAGATTCGTTATCTAACTGTAATGAGTTCGATTCCCGAAGGAAGTGCAAAGTATGTTTGAGGGTCAGTTCATAAAAATGTCATTATGATTTGCAAATTAATAAAGAAAACTTGCATTTTTGCAACTATTACAGAATTCTGCCTAAGTCAAACTTGAATTTCTAAAAAAATTGATGAAAATTTTGACGATATTTACTAGTTTCACTCACATTGAAACGTGTAAAATTGTTTTTTAATTAAAAAATATTTTGAAAAAAAAAATTGTACCCTAAAGTGGGTATCAAAATATTGATAAATCATAAGTTTTTTTATTAACAAAAAATAAAAAAGATTAGTATACAAAAGTTTAAAATAAACCATAATTTTGAAAAAGTATAAAATCACTTTACAAGTGGTCAACGGGCCATTTTACATGATCATTCAAAATGGGTCCGCGGGCCACAAAATATCACCTCGCGGGCCATACTTTGGTCACCCCTGGTTTAAAATTAAAATTTAATTAAAAAATCCTTCTGAGATGGAAGACTGATTCAGCTCCTGGTTGATGTTACTAATCAAAAATCGTCTATTGTGTGCTATCTTGTGACAACGACCAAGTAAATAGGAACTATGTGTCACAAGTGTGCACAGATTTCCCAAACAAACTAAAATAAGCTTAAATCAAGAGTTTAACCGACTTTATCAGTATATTTTTAATAACATACGATTGCATTGCATTTAAAAATGTGTTAAAAGTAAATTTGTGAAAAACAAGAAATAATTTCTACATTTTTCAACAATTTGTATGACGTGTTACAAGATAGCAAGACGATTTTTGATGAGAAATCGGTCTATGGCATGTGTCAGGTGTGATCCGAGAAACGGAAGCGAATATCCTAAATCGGGTTATAGCATCTTGTAGAGTTTGTTAATTATAACAAAACGTTATCAATAACTAATTTTTGACCAAAATGGTCTATGTCACAAGGTAGCACACATCAGACAATTTGTTATTATCATATTGTCTCAGAAGTATAAATTTATAAATTGGTAAGACCGGGATGGGAGATTGATACAGTTACTGGTTATGTTAGTAATTAGTATTTGCATTTCTACATCCCAGAAGTAAAAATTAACAAATTAACAATTGAATGATTTAAACAAACGTCTGGATTCTGATTCAGTTTTTGTCATGTTGGTGATCAGAATTTCAAGATTTTTTTTTATTTGGTCCTATAAACATATGAAACACAATAGCTTATAGGACCTTTTCAAAAAAAAACTCTTGATTTGTAGTTTTATATCCCAGGAGATATTCAGAAATTGGCATAAGTTCATGTCAAATTTAAAAAATATTTAAAATTTTGGAAACATGTTTGAAATAAATTTATCAAATAATTTAATAACAATGACCTACAAAAATGAAAAAAAAAATCATGCACAGTCTCAACAAGAGGGAAGCATAAACTTTGAATTTATTTTTTCGAAAATATTCAGACAGAACTGATAAGATTTTCTCTAAAGTTTGTATGGAGAATTTGGGTGTTCGTCGGTGTTGCATAATACAAAAATTTCATGCTTGAAATGCTTGACAACTTTCGAAGTGGAATTTGTAAAATGGTTTTCTTAGTCGGGAGGCCAAATTTTTGTGTGTTTTTATCATTTTTCTGAAACTTTGGGAAACTTTTGACTAATTTTGACACGGTAGTAAATTTTTCATCAAAATGACAATTCAAAATTAATGTTTTATAGGAGTAGGAAAATTTTGAATTTGTTTTTTTCAAGACAGACCATCCGACCTGTTCGGCTCAATTTTCACATTAATGATCGTTAGAATAACAGTTCTACATTTTTTCATGGTTTATATGGTGGAATCAGTTTTCAGATGACCAGTGAACATAACTTTGGCAAAAGATCGAACAAATATTTTCTCGTGTCATTTTTGTGTAAGTTTTAAGTAAAAAAGTGATTCAGATGCAGATAACATGACTTGTTAAAATATTTTTCGTAAAACCGATTCCACCGGATAAACCATGAAAAATGGGCAATTGTTACTTTGACGATCGAAAATGTGAAAATTGAGCCAAAAAGGTTGGGCAAGCCTGCTCTTAGGATATTGGAGAAAGCTTTTTTTTCGGGATTGTTTTTTTTTCGGGAAAGTTTTTTTTTCGGGATACCAAACGTAATAATTTTTGTAGCTCTTAATTTTATGTTTTATTAAATTTATAAACAAAACATTCAAAATAACTTTTTTTTCTAATGGTACGTACTTAGATTGACGAATCATTTGATAGTTTTGATGAAACTCTTGGTTGACTTTTATGAAGTTTCGTTTTAATATATTTTTTTTCAATCTTTGTTATTTCATATCCTTGGCACAGAAAGAACTTCAAACATATGCCGTTCATCAAAGTATTGAAGTGGTGAAGAAAATCACTGTTCACAAAAACACCAAATGTTGTTATTCTTGTGCAAATAACAGCGACCGAAATGTTCCGCTGGTTGCCCAGTAATAGATGATAAAATACAAACAACATGGTCAAAACAAACCAAAATCATGTATGTGGAAGCCCACACAATAGGGAAAGTGGGGCAAGTGTAACAAGCTAAGGAAATTCTGTTATTCAATGTTTAAAAACGATTTTAAAATTTTTGATTTTCCGTACGTTCTACTTAACTAGTGGGGCAAGACGAACAACCCGTTGGGGCAAGAGGAACAATGCATGAAACAACATGTTAATTTGCTAACAAGTGAACTGCTATCACTTTGAAACATCAGATTAGAATTTTACTAAAAATTTGATCGGTTTAACGAAAAAAATAATTACTTTTTTTTAAACAATTGTTTATCAGTTTTTAAGAACTTTTTGTATTTATTTCCCAATAAAATATGTTGTTGCAGCAATTCGTATTTTTTTCCATACTAAAAATCCATATGGTACACTTGCCCCACCTGAACAAGATTTTTTAAACGCTCTCAACAAAAATAACCAAAAGTTAAACCATACTTTCTAATAGGTGCAAATCATTGGTAGGGACACTACTGATCTAGGAAAAATAGCATTTTGATAAAATGAGCATTATAACGAACCCTAAGCCTTATTTTGTACATTCCAAATATTATTAGAAAACAAAGGTTTAAAAAAAAAACTTCATTAAATCTTATGTCCCGTGGCGTTTACGTCGTTTTGGCGGTTATGTGGTAGTAGAATCAGCTAATTGCATTGCTAGCAACAATTCTTCATACTGGAAATAAATCAAAATTGTAAAAATTACGGCCGTACGAGCTACTGTTCCTCTTGCCCCATATGGTCGTCTTGCCCCTAAATCTGACCACCGAAAGGTGTGGAAATAGCAAAAAAAAAACATGGCAATGCCATTTTTTGGTAAGGAATATATGTGTAAAAATCTAGAATACCTCAACTAGGTATAATAATGTTTTTTTTTTGTAGAATTGTTTTACCCTTGCAATAACATGTTTTGGCTATGTTGTGGTCTTTCACGTGCAAATATTGGAATGATTTCATAATATTACTTGACATCTATTACTTGGGAACCAAGGTCTCATTTAGATCGCTGTTATTTACCCAAATATATCCAAAAATTGGTATTTCTGTGTTCTTTACCTCTGCTCAGGTATAACATTTTTGTACAGTATTTAAAAAAGTATTTACATCCCTTAATCACTATGCACATATTGTGATGAAACATGCAAATAATTTATAATTCGCCATAAACCTAGTACTACGTTATGTTCGGAAACTCTTGCCGAACATTTTGCTACAAAAATCTCATAAAAAAAATATTTCTACAAAAAGTTCTATAATAAATACTATTACAAAAATCAAAACAGGTGCAAAAAAAGTTTTTACACCTTTCGAAAAAAAATCATAAATACAGTTATTTGTTTACAAATCACCATAAATCCAGTGTCACAACTCCACGGAAAGAAATCCTGTCCGCGTGATTGATAACATTCTGCAATGAAACCGTTTACATCGAATGTTTTCAAATTCGTTAGCAATGTAAGCAAAAGTGCTCACAATGATAACACTTTAGCGCTTTTAGCTTGGCTTTTTGCATACAGTTAGGCGTATTCAAAATTTCGGGATGCGTTACGGCAGAGCAGAGCAAAGCGAAAAACACAACAAAGAAAAGCAATGAGTTTTGCGAACGTCAGCATCATGGGGAGCATTGGGGTTAAATAAAATTCAACATATATTTTTTTTTACAAAACAGTTTAATTGGGTCAGCATATGATGATGAATGATTTTGTTAAACACTTCATATTCATATGCATTTAAAATAGTAACTAACATTGGTTAAATAGATCAGTTTGCGCTAAAAAAAAAATATTAAACGAGTCACTTTACCCCAATGTTCCCCATGTTTTCGCGTCCGGTTGTCATCGAAAATTAAAGTGTTGTTTGTGTGATTAGTGTGCGACGAAGATGAAGTTTCCGGCCGAGGAGGTTCCATCTAGGCGGTTCCATCTGGTCGAGGATGGCGAGGACAAATATGCTGCGCTGGGCAAGCAACCCGAGAGCACATGCATCACGAAATCGGTGAGTTTGCGGGGGGGGAATTTAGAAGGATTTTTCGTAATTTTTTTGATAATTACAGATCGGCTGTTGAAGAGATCTGAACAAACCCTGGTCAACATCCTGTTGGCCAACAACTACCATCAACCGGACCTTTCCGAAGTTTTCTTCTGGTGGCCGAGGGCATCTACATAGAGATGTTGCCGAATTTCGGCCGGAGCATGGTTGCCGACCGGAACTTCAAAACGGGTGACGTACTTTCGGACGCTAGGTGCATTCCTCTTGGGTAAGTGGCCGCCTCTTGAAAAGTGGGAAAGCTTCTCCAACCCGATCCGTTGGAGGTGCGGTCGCCACGATATACTCCGACATGGTGCGCAGATCTGCGTCTCGTTCGGTCCAAACTCGATCCCAAAAACCAACCGAGGTGAGAACCACGTCGAAACGGCCTATGCTATTCTAGAGAACGAGCTGGGCACAAATGTCCCCGAGTACAACGCAACAGCGCAGTTTATCGAGAAGCGTTTACGGACCAGATGGGCGAATCCGACAGGAATGCCTGAAGTTTTTCTACGTTTACATGGCCCCGCGGTAAAAAATTACAAAAATACAACATATTGAAAATACAAGAACACACAAATATACAAAAATGCAAAACTGTTAAAACATCAAAATAACAAGAGAGCACAAAAAAATACAAAAATGAAACTCAAAAGACAAAAAACAAAAATACAAAAATACAAAAATACAAAAATACAAAAATACAAAAATACTAAAATACAAAAATACAAAAATACAAAAATACAAAAATACAAAAATACAAAAATACAAAAATACAAAAATACAAAAATACAAAAATACAAAAATACAAATATACAAAAATACAAAAATACAAAAATACAAAAATACAAAAATACAAAAATACAAAAATACAAAAATACAAAAATACAAAAATACAAAAATACAAAAATACAAAAATACAAAAATACAAAAATACAAAAATACAAAAATACAAAAATACAAAATACAAAATACAAAAATACAAAAATACAAAAATACAAAATACAAAAATACAAAAATACAAAAATACAAAAATACAAAAATACAAAAATACAAAATACAAAAATACAAAAATACAAAAATACAAAAATACAAAAATAAAATACAAAAATACAAAAATACAAAAATACAAAATACAAAAATACAAAAATACAAAAATACAAAAATACAAAAATACAAAAATACAAAAATACAAAATACAAAAATACAAAAATACAAAAATACAAAAATACAAAAATACAAAAATACAAAAATACAAAAATACAAAAATACAAAAATACAAAAATACAAAAATACAAAAATACAAAAATACAAAAATACAAAAATACAAAAATACAAAATACAAAAATACAAAAATACAAAATACAAAAATACAAAATACAAAAATACAAAAATACAAAAATACAAAAATACAAAAATACAAAAATACAAAATACAAAAATACAAAAATACAAAAATACAAAAATACAAAAATACAAAAATACAAAAATACAAAAATACAAAATACAAAAATACAAAAATACAAAAATACAAAATACAAAAATACAAAAATACAAAAATACAAAAATACAAAAATACAAAAATACAAAAATACAAAAATACAAAAATACAAAAATACAAAAATACAAAATACAAAAATACAAAAATACAAAAATACAAAAATACAAAAATACAAAAATACAAAAATACAAAAATACAAAAATACAAAAATACAAAAATACAAAAATACAAAAATACAAAAATACAAAAATACAAAAATACAAAAATACAAAAATACAAAAATACAAAAATACAAAAATACAAAAATACAAAAATACAAAATACAAAAATACAAAAATACAAAAATACAAAAATACAAAAATACAAAATACAAAAATACAAAAATACAAAATTCAAAATTCAAAATTCAAAATTCAAAAATTCAAAATTCTAAAATTCTAAAATTCTAAAATTCTAAAATTCTAAAATTTAAAATTCTAAAATTTAAAATTCTAAAATTCTAAAATTCTAAAATTTAAAATTTAAAATTTAAAATTTAAAATTCTAAAATTTAAAATTCTAAAATTTAAAATTCTAAAATTTAAAATTTAAAATTCTAAAATTTAAAATTTAAAATTTAAAATTCTAAAATTCTAAAATTTAAAATTTAAAATTTAAAATTTAAAATTTAAAATTCTAAAATTTAAAATTTAAAATTTAAAATTTAAAATTCTAAAATTTAAAATTTAAAATTTAAAATTTAAAATTTAAAATTCTAAAATTTAAAATTTAAAATTTAAAATTTAAAATTTAAAATTTAAAATTTAAAATTTAAAATTTAAAATTCTAAAATTTAAAATTCTAAAATTCTAAAATTTAAAATTTAAAATTTAAAATTTAAAATTTAAAATTCTAAAATTTAAAATTTAAAATTCTAAAATTCTAAAATTTAAAATTCTAAAATTTAAAATTCTAAAATTTAAAATTTAAAATTCTAAAATTTAAAATTTAAAATTTAAAATTTAAAATTTAAAATTCTAAAATTTAAAATTTAAAATTCTAAAATTTAAAATTCTAAAATTCTAAAATTTAAAATTTAAAATTTAAAATTCTAAAATTTAAAATTCTAAAATTTAAAATTTAAAATTTAAAATTTAAAATTTAAAATTTAAAATTCTAAAATTTAAAATTTAAAATTTAAAATTTAAAATTTAAAATTTAAAATTCTAAAATTTAAAATTTAAAATTTAAAATTTAAAATTCTAAAATTTAAAATTCTAAAATTTAAAATTTAAAATTTAAAATTCTAAAATTTAAAATTCTAAAATTTAAAATTCTAAAATTTAAAATTCTAAAATTTAAAATTTAAAATTTAAAATTCTAAAATTTAAAATTCTAAAATTTAAAATTTAAAATTTAAAATTTAAAATTCTAAAATTTAAAATTTAAAATTTAAAATTCTAAAATTTTAAAATTTAAAATTTAAAATTTAAAATTCTAAAATTTAAAATTTAAAATTTAAAATTTAAAATTTAAAATTTAAAATTCTAAAATTTAAAATTTAAAATTCTAAAATTTAAAATTTAAAATTTAAAATTTAAAATTCTAAAATTCTAAAATTTAAAATTTAAAATTCTAAAATTCTAAAATTTAAAATTTAAAATTCTAAAATTTAAAATTCTAAAATTCTAAAATTTAAAATTTAAAATTTAAAATTTAAAATTTAAAATTCTAAAATTTAAAATTTAAAATTCTAAAATTCTAAAATTTAAAATTTAAAATTTAAAATTTAAAATTTAAAATTTAAAATTCTAAAATTTAAAATTCTAAAATTCTAAAATTCTAAAATTTAAAATTTAAAATTTAAAATTTAAAATTTAAAATTCTAAAATTCTAAAATTTAAAATTTAAAATTTAAAATTTAAAATTTAAAATTTAAAATTTAAAATTTAAAATTTAAAATTTAAAATTCTAAAATTCTAAAATTCTAAAATTTAAAATTTAAAATTTAAAATTTAAAATTTAAAATTCTAAAATTCTAAAATTCTAAAATTTAAAATTCTAAAATTTAAAATTTAAAATTTAAAATTTAAAATTTAAAATTCTAAAATTTAAAATTTAAAATTCTAAAATTTAAAATTTAAAATTTAAAATTTAAAATTTAAAATTCTAAAATTCTAAAATTTAAAATTCTAAAATTTAAAATTCTAAAATTCTAAAATTTAAAATTCTAAAATTTAAAATTCTAAAATTCTAAAATTCTAAAATTCTAAAATTCTAAAATTTAAAATTTAAAATTCTAAAATTCTAAAATTCTAAAATTCTAAAATTTAAAATTTAAAATTTAAAATTTAAAATTTAAAATTTAAAATTTAAAATTTAAAATTCTAAAATTTAAAATTTAAAATTTAAAATTCTAAAATTTAAAATTCTAAAATTCTAAAATTTAAAATTCTAAAATTTAAAATTTAAAATTTAAAATTTAAAATTCTAAAATTTAAAATTTAAAATTTAAAATTCTAAAATTTAAAATTTAAAATTTAAAATTTAAAATTTAAAATTTAAAATTCTAAAATTTAAAATTTAAAATTTAAAATTTAAAATTCTAAAATTCTAAAATTTAAAATTCTAAAATTTAAAATTTAAAATTTAAAATTTAAAATTTAAAATTTAAAATTTAAAATTTAAAATTTAAAATTTAAAATTTAAAATTCTAAAATTTAAAATTTAAAATTTAAAATTCTAAAATTCTAAAATTTAAAATTTAAAATTCTAAAATTTAAAATTTAAAATTTAAAATTTAAAATTCTAAAATTCTAAAATTTAAAATTTAAAATTCTAAAATTCTAAAATTTAAAATTCTAAAATTTAAAATTTAAAATTCTAAAATTTAAAATTTAAAATTTAAAATTTAAAATTCTAAAATTCTAAAATTTAAAATTCTAAAATTTAAAATTTAAAATTTAAAATTTAAAATTTAAAATTCTAAAATTCTAAAATTTAAAATTCTAAAATTTAAAATTTAAAATTTAAAATTCTAAAATTCTAAAATTTAAAATTTAAAATTTAAAATTTAAAATTCTAAAATTCTAAAATTTAAAATTTAAAATTTAAAATTTAAAATTCTAAAATTTAAAATTCTAAAATTCTAAAATTCTAAAATTCTAAAATTCTAAAATTCTAAAATTTAAAATTTAAAATTCTAAAATTTAAAATTCTAAAATTTAAAATTTAAAATTTAAAATTTAAAATTTAAAATTTAAAATTTAAAATTTAAAATTTAAAATTTAAAATTTAAAATTCTAAAATTTAAAATTTAAAATTCTAAAATTCTAAAATTCTAAAATTTAAAATTTAAAATTTAAAATTCTAAAATTCTAAAATTTAAAATTTAAAATTTAAAATTTAAAATTTAAAATTTAAAATTTAAAATTCTAAAATTCTAAAATTTAAAATTTAAAATTTAAAATTCTAAAATTTAAAATTTAAAATTTAAAATTTAAAATTTAAAATTCTAAAATTTAAAATTCTAAAATTTAAAATTCTAAAATTCTAAAATTTAAAATTTAAAATTTAAAATTTAAAATTTAAAATTCTAAAATTTTAAAATTTAAAATTCTAAAATTTAAAATTCTAAAATTTAAAATTCTAAAATTTAAAATTTAAAATTCTAAAATTTAAAATTTAAAATTTAAAATTTAAAATTTAAAATTTAAAATTCTAAAATTTAAAATTTAAAATTTAAAATTTAAAATTTAAAATTTAAAATTTAAAATTTAAAATTCTAAAATTCTAAAATTTAAAATTTAAAATTTAAAATTCTAAAATTTAAAATTCTAAAATTTAAAATTTAAAATTTAAAATTTAAAATTCTAAAATTTAAAATTCTAAAATTCTAAAATTTAAAATTTAAAATTTAAAATTTAAAATTTAAAATTTAAAATTTAAAATTTAAAATTTAAAATTCTAAAATTCTAAAATTTAAAATTTAAAATTCTAAAATTTAAAATTTAAAATTTAAAATTCTAAAATTTAAAATTCTAAAATTTAAAATTCTAAAATTTAAAATTCTAAAATTCTAAAATTTAAAATTCTAAAATTTAAAATTTAAAATTTAAAATTCTAAAATTCTAAAATTCTAAAATTCTAAAATTTAAAATTTAAAATTTAAAATTCTAAAATTCTAAAATTCTAAAATTTAAAATTTAAAATTTAAAATTTAAAATTTAAAATTTAAAATTTAAAATTCTAAAATTTAAAATTCTAAAATTCTAAAATTTAAAATTTAAAATTTAAAATTTAAAATTTAAAATTCTAAAATTCTAAAATTTAAAATTCTAAAATTTAAAATTTAAAATTCTAAAATTCTAAAATTTAAAATTTAAAATTCTAAAATTCTAAAATTCTAAAATTCTAAAATTTAAAATTCTAAAATTTAAAATTTAAAATTTAAAATTTAAAATTTAAAATTTAAAATTCTAAAATTTAAAATTCTAAAATTTAAAATTTAAAATTCTAAAATTTAAAATTCTAAAATTTAAAATTCTAAAATTCTAAAATTTAAAATTTAAAATTCTAAAATTTAAAATTTAAAATTTAAAATTTAAAATTTAAAATTTAAAATTTAAAATTCTAAAATTTAAAATTCTAAAATTCTAAAATTCTAAAATTTAAAATTCTAAAATTCTAAAATTCTAAAATTCTAAAATTCTTAAAATTCTAAAATTTAAAATTTAAAATTTAAAATTTAAAATTCTAAAATTTAAAATTTAAAATTCTAAAATTTAAAATTTAAAATTTAAAATTTAAAATTCTAAAATTTAAAATTTAAAATTTAATTTAAATTCTAAAATTTAAAATTTAAAATTTAAAATTTAAAATTTAAAATTCTAAAATTCTAAAATTTAAATTTAAAATTTAAAATTTAAAATTTAAAATTTAAAATTCTAAAATTCTAAAATTTTAAAATTTAAAATTTAAATTTTAAAATTTAAAATTTAAAATTCTAAAATTCTTAAATTTAAAATTTTAAAATTTAAAATTCTAAAATTCTAAAATTTAAAATTCTAAAATTCTAAAATTTAAAATTTAAATTTAAATTTTAAATTTTAAATTCTAAAATTCTAAAATTTAAAATTTAAAATTCTTAAATTTTAAATTTAAAATTTAAATTTAAAATTTAAAATTTAAAATTTAAAATTCTTAAATTCTTAAATTCTAAAATTTAAAATCTTAAAATTTAAAATTTAAAATTTAAATTTTAAATTTAAAATTTAAAATTTAAATTTAAATTCTTAAATTTAAAATTTAAAATTCTTAAATTTAAAATTCTTAAATTTTAAATTCTAAAATTTAAAATTTAAAATTTAAAATTCTTAAATTCTAAAATTTAAATTCTTAAATTTAAATTTAAATTCTAAAATTCTAAAATTTAAAATTTAAATTTTAAAATTTAAAATTTTAAATTTTAATTTAAATTTAAATTCTTAAATTCTTAAATTTTAAATTTTAAATTCTTAAATTTTAAATTCTAAAATTCTTAAATTTAAATTTAAATTCTTAAATTCTTAAATTTTAAATTCTAAATTTTAAATTCTTAAATTCTAAATTTAAATTTAAATTTTAAATTTAAATTCTTAAATTTTAAATTTAAATTTAAATTCTTAAATTCTTAAATTCTTAAATTCTTAAATTTTAAATTCTTAAATTCTAAATTTAAATTTAAATTCTTAAATTCTTAAATTTAAATTCTTAAATTCTTAAATTCTTAAATTCTTAAATTTAAATTCTTAAATTTTAAATTCTTAAATTTTAAATTCTTAAATTCTTAAATTCTTAAATTCTTAAATTCTTAAAATTCTTAAATTTTAAATTCTTAAATTCTTAAATTTAAATTTTAAATTCTTAAATTTAAATTCTTAAATTCTTAAATTTTAAATTCTTAAATTTAAATTCTTAAATTCTTAAATTCTTAAATTTTAAATTCTTAAATTCTTAAATTTTAAATTCTTAAATTTTAAATTCTTAAATTCTTAAATTTTAAATTTTAAATTCTTAAATTCTTAAATTTTAAATTCTTAAATTCTTAAATTCTTAAATTCTTAAATTCTTAAATTCTTAAATTTAAATTTAAATTCTAAAATTCTAAATTTTAAATTTTAAATTCTAATTTTAAATTCTTAAATTTTAAATTCTTAAATTCTTAAATTCTTAAATTCTTAAATTCTTAAATTTAAATTCTAAATTTTAAATTCTTAAATTTAAATTCTTAAATTCTAAATTCTTAAATTTAAATTCTAAATTCTTAAATTCTTAAATTCTTAAATTTAAATTCTTAAATTTAAATTCTTAAATTTTAAATTTTAAATTCTTAAATTCTTAAATTTTAAATTTTAAATTTAAATTCTTAAATTCTTAAATTTAAATTTAAATTCTTAAATTTAAATTCTTAAATTCTTAAATTCTTAAATTTTAAATTCTAAATTCTTAAATTTAAATTCTTAAATTCTTAAATTCTAAATTCTTAAATTTTAAATTTTAAATTCTTAAATTTAAATTCTTAAATTCTTAAATTTTAAATTTAAATTCTTAAATTCTTAAATTCTTAAATTCTTAAATTTTAAATTCTTAAATTCTTAAATTTAAATTCTTAAATTTTAAATTCTTAAATTCTTAAATTTAAATTTAAATTCTTAAATTCTTAAATTTAAATTTTAAATTCTTAAATTTTAAATTCTTAAATTTAAATTCTTAAATTTAAATTCTTAAATTCTTAAATTTTAAATTTTAAATTTTAAATTCTAAATTTAAATTCTTAAATTCTTAAATTCTTAAATTCTAAATTCTTAAATTCTTAAATTTAAATTTTAAATTCTTAAATTTAAATTTAAATTTTAAATTCTTAAATTTTAAATTTTAAATTCTTAAATTTTAAATTTTAAATTCTTAAATTCTTAAATTCTTAAATTTTAAATTTAAATTCTTAAATTCTTAAATTCTTAAATTTAAATTCTTAAATTCTTAAATTCTAAATTTAAATTCTTAAATTTAAATTCTTAAATTCTTAAATTCTTAAATTCTTAAATTCTTAAATTTAAATTCTTAAATTTAAATTCTTAAATTCTTAAATTTTAAATTTAAATTTAAATTCTTAAATTTTAAATTCTTAAATTTAAATTCTTAAATTTAAATTCTTAAATTCTTAAATTTAAATTCTTAAATTCTTAAATTCTTAAATTTAAATTCTTAAATTTTAAATTTTAAATTCTTAAATTCTTAAATTTTAAATTCTTAAATTCTTAAATTTTAAATTCTTAAATTTTAAATTCTTAAATTTTAAATTTTAAATTTAAATTCTTAAATTTTAAATTCTTAAATTTTAAATTCTTAAATTTTAAATTCTTAAATTTTAAATTCTTAAATTTTAAATTCTTAAATTCTTAAATTCTAAATTCTTAAATTCTTAAATTCTTAAATTTTAAATTTAAATTTTAAATTCTTAAATTCTTAAATTCTTAAATTCTTAAATTTAAATTTAAATTCTTAAATTCTTAAATTCTTAAATTTAAATTCTTAAATTCTTAAATTTTAAATTCTTAAATTCTTAAATTCTTAAATTCTTAAATTCTTAAATTCTTAAATTCTTAAATTCTTAAATTCTTGAATTCTAAAATTTTTAAATTCGAAAATACCAAAATACCAAAATACCAATTTACCAATATACCAAAATACCAAAATACCAAAATACCAAAATACCAAAATACCAAAATACCAAAATTCGATAATATCAAAATACCAAAATACCAAAATATCAAAATACCAAAATTCGATAATACCAAAATACCAATATACCAAAATACCAAATACCAAAATACCAAAATACCAAAATACCAAAATACCAAAATACCAAAATACCAAAATACCAAAATACCAAAATACCAAAATACCAAAATACTTAAATATGTTTTATTTTTATAAATTATTTATTTGATTTTTTAGCACTAATTCACGCTTATTTCGTCCAAATCGTCTAGGCTGGGATGCGGCACCAATAAGATGAACCGTGCGATCCTTTTCAACTTGAGCTTCTGTGAAGGTTTCCGGCAGCAGTGGCAGTAACTACTTCAATACGGCATTACAATTCACAGGACAACGAACAGCACCATAGCAATAAACCAGTAAACCAATTCGCAAAAGTTGGAAAATAATAGAAATTTTGAAATTTTTAAAATTTAAAAAAAAAAATTGAAATTTTTTAAATTTTTTAAATTTTTGAAATTTTTAAAATTTTTGAAATTTTTGAAATTTTTGAATTTTTGAATTTTGAATTTTGAATTTTTGAAATTTTTGAAATTTTTAAAATTTTTAAAAATCTTGAAATTTTTAAAATTTTTGAAATTTTTAAAATTTTTGAAATTTTTGAAATTTTTGAAATTTTTGAAATTTTTGAAATTTTTGGAATTTTTGGAATTTTTGGAATTTTTGGAATTTTTGAAATTTTAGAAATTTTTGAAATTTTTGAATTTTTTTAAATAAAACAATTATAATAATAATTTTAACTACCCTATTTCTTTACCAACCCTATTGCGGGTATCCGAAATATGTAACAAAGAAGAAGAAGTAGCTCCACCCTCAAATAGCAGCACTACGTGCTGCATACTTTCAGGGGTTCTATGGCTGAACCGGCAGAAACGCCTGCAAGTATGCAGAACGTTACCAAATTAAGGAGGGCGTTATGTTGTCAAATTGCGTTTACAATGTCATCGTTTTTGTTGCAAATGTGAACGGACGACGGATCGATAACATTTGTAAACGAAATCTAGAGCAAAGTGTTTACAATGTAAACGGATCCGCTGACAGGATTTCTTTCCGTGCTCCAAATAGGTATCCACGACTGATTAAAAAAAATTGATTGAATATAAAGTTTACTAACTACTTAGTATACCATACCAACCCGGAATTACGACGTCGGAAAATCCGCCGGCATCTGAACCGGTCCACCATTCACAGGTCAACCTATGTGTCATCGGAAAGGGCATACAATTTCAGATCTTTTGATACCCAAACATCTAGGTTTTCTATGAAACCCACGTTTTAAAATTTTAAACAAACTTTCTGTCATGGCAGTTTGAGTTAGTTCCTGGTCAAACTAGTGATCAGAAATAATTCTTTATATCCCTGAAGTATAAATTAAAAACTTGCCAAATTGTCAAGTGAAATTTAAAATAGTTTAATATTCTTGGAACGTCAGTTATTTCCAATAAATTATTAAATAATTTAAAAAACTTTCAGTAATGGCAGTTTGGGTAAGTTCCCGGTCAAACTAGTGATCAGAAATTATTGTTTTATATCCAGATAAAATAATAAACAATGCAAATGCATAACTATGAATACAAAGAGACGTGTTGTTCCTCGAGAGTCAAGAACAGAATACAGAGTATCTGTCAAGTAATAGCAGAATTAAAAGGAACAACTAGTCTCTTTGCATTCATAGTAATGCATTCTGCAAAAACGCTCAACCAAACCACAAAACGTAGTACTAGGTTTCTGTCAAACTTTAAATTGTTTGCATGTTTCATTACAAAATCTGCATAGTGACCAAAGGAATTTAAATACTTTTTTTACATACTGTATATTATACTCTATCTTAAAAAATATATATGAAACAACCAATTCTGATCACTAATATGACTAGGTACTATATCAGACCCCCATCCTAGAAGGGGTTTTAAATTATTCATATTTTTTCTTTTTTTTAATTTAAAAAAAAATCATAAAATTTTAAATTCAACGGACAATTAATTCTAATCAATAACAAGACTAGAAACTGACTCAGACTGTTATCCCAAAAGTTTTTTTTAATTAATAAATATTTTTTTCAAACAACTATTTGTTGTTTTTTGATTTGGTATGGTATTATACCAATTTGTGAATTTATACTAAAAAGTTTAAAAAAAATCTGCCCTTTTACATTTTCAGGAACTGAATTAAACTCCCATCCCAGAAGGATATTAAAATAAGATTTATAATTTATTTAAATTTACTAGTTTTACCAGATTTATAGATTTTTGAAATTCAACATGGCCTTATGCTAAGTTGTGATTTTATACTCCAGGGACAACCAGATTTTATAACTAACCTGACTTGAAACTGATTTGGATTCTAATCTCAGATTTTTTTTTATATTAAAAAACTAAATTCAAACAACTGAGTTTCCAAGCTTTTTGCTACTTTTGTAATTTGACACTGCAAGAATATAAAAAATCTAATTATATTTCCAAGAACTGACTCCCAGACTCCCTTCCAAAATCGTTTTTATTTTTTTTTACTAATGTCAGACGTTCCAAGATTTTTTAATAATTTTAAATTTCACATCCGTTTTATTATTATACTTCAGGGATCTAAAACAATAGAATCTGATCACTAGTTTGACCAGGAACAAACTCAGACTTCCACCGCAGAGATTTTTTTAAAATTATTGATAATTTACTAGAAATGACTGACCTTCTAAGATTTTTTTATCAAGATTAAATTTCACTATGTAATTAAGCAAAATTTTAATTTATACTTTATAGATATAAAACAATAAATTCTGATCACTGGTTTTACCAGGAACTGACTCAGACGGCCAACGCAGAAAGTTTTTGAAATTATTTAATAATTTACTAGAAATATCTGACCTTCCAAGATTTTTTTATCAATTTTAAATTTCACTATGTAATTTAGCAAAATTTGAATTTATACTTTAGAGATATAAAACAATAAATTCTGATCACTAGTTTTACCAGGAACTGACTCAGACTGCTATCACAGAGAGTTTTAAAAATTGTTTAATAATTATAAATGACTAACATTCTGAGATTTTTTTTATCAATTTTAAATTTCACTAGGTAGTTTGGCAAAATTTGAATTTATACTTCAGAGATATAAAACAATAAATTTTGATCACTAGTTTGACCAGGAACTTACCCAAACTGCCATCACTAAAATTTGTTTAAATTATTTAAAAATTTATTGGAAATAACTGACGTTCCTAGATTTTTTTAACAATTTTAAATTTCGCTTGGTAATTTGGCAAAATTTTAATTAATATTTCAGAGAT
The DNA here is from genome assembly GCF_015732765.1 of Culex quinquefasciatus. Taxonomy (NCBI): domain Eukaryota; kingdom Metazoa; phylum Arthropoda; class Insecta; order Diptera; family Culicidae; genus Culex; species Culex quinquefasciatus. The sequence continues at coordinate 93,378,109 of NC_051863.1, read as the reverse complement.
ATAAAACAATAAATTTTGAATACTAGTTTGACCAGGAGCTGACTAAGACTGCCAACGCAGAGAGTTTTTGAAATTATTTAATAATTTACTAGAAATGACTAACCATCTAAGATTGTTTTTATCAATTTTAAATCAATTTTAAATTTAGCAAAATTTGAATTTATACTTTATAGATATAAAACAATAAATTCTGATCACTAGTTATAACAGGAACTGACTCAGACTGCCATCGCAGAGAGTTTTTAAAATTATTGAATAATTTACTAGAAATGACTAATCTTTCAAGATTGTTTTTTATCAATTTTAAATTTCACTTGGTAATTTAGCAAAATTTGAATTTATAATTTATAGATATAAAACAATACATTCTGATGACCGGGAACTTACCCAAACTGCCATCACCGAAAGTTTTTTAAATTATTTAATAATTTATAGGAAGAACTGACGTTCCAAGATTTTTGAACATTTTTAAATTTTACTTGGTAATTTGGCAAAATTTGAACTTATATTTCAGAGATATAAAACACTCAATTCTGATCACTAGTTTTATCAGGAGCTTACCCAAACTGCCATCGCAGAGAGTTTTTTTTTATCAATTTCAAATTTTACTTGATATTTCTAATTTATACTTCAGGGATATCAAACAATAAATTCAGATCAAATTCTGATGACCAGTTTAATCAGGAACTGACTTAAAATGCCTTTAGCGATATTACGCTCCTTACCGTTTACGTTGCGTTCGTTTAGATGAATGCAATATTTTGCTTGCAATAATTTTTGTAACCCATATTTTTGTTAAAGGAAAAAGGAAATTATTTAATTTTTTTCATAAACCAGATTACGAATTCAATTAAATTATTTTACTATAAAAAGGAGGAATAAATAATGAAACCCGCCATTTCAAATTATTTGAAAGTTATCTTAACATTAGCAATTTATTTTTTTAAATTTAGTTGACTTTGTCGATCCTTTGTCGCTCCCACGATTCAGCTTCTTTTTATAATAAATTTCTAGCAATTAGAAGAACTAACATTGATTTTGTAATACAAATTGAATAAATTGATGTTATTCATTTCATTTGCCATTTGAAAATAAATGGGTTTCCTGTTTTTATCAGAACATTTTTCTTGTCTTTGAAGTTGTTATTGCCTCAACGGGCGTCTAATAAAAAATATAGAAAATTATGTTTGCTTATTCCAAACAACAAAATTGACTTCGAAATTTATTTAATTCATCATTTTGATGATATTGAAAGCGTACAATGTATTTTCTTAGAGATAATAGAAAAATGTGTATGTCAGGGATTGATGTTTTTGTATAACATTCCTCAAATTGTTTGATTATTTGACTCGTCTTCATCACTCGGTAAGGCACTGTTCAAAATATATTTTGATGTTTATGTCTCTCAACACATACACAATTTCAAATTACTACATTTGAATGAAAAAAGTGTTTTAAAATGTATTTTACACTACGTCAGTTGATTAGCAATTAGCCTTCGAAGTATTGACATGGTTCGTGAGGCTGAGTGTGTTTATTTTAGTTACTGTAAATCGAAATAACGATATACAGTCATTTTGCTTACATTCGAATCATGCTTATCAATGTTTTTGTAAATCAAACCTTACTAAAATATTTGCCAAAACAATATTTGTACAATAAATAAAATATTAGCAGTTCGATATAGTTCACAAAAACTGTCAATCCAAAATGATTATTTTTTTCATATTTCGAAAAACCTGTTTACGCTTTACTAACACCAACCACACTGCATGAAACTATTTAAAAAAATATTTGTTTTGAAAAAATATTAATTTCTTTATTTTCATACTGATTACAATACTTTCCACTGCACACAGTTCGTGCGAACAGTAACTGAGCCACGCCAGCATTCAAAACGAGAGCACGTGGCGCGCGCGCATCGCAGTAACCTATGAGATTTTTCGCGCCAACTAGCCGGCCCCGCGGCTTTGCCTTTCACCTTAATACATGAAACATTCGTGAAATTTTTCGATCTTTTCAAAAAAAATATTTTGAAAATTTTTAAATCAAGACTAACATTTTAAAAGGGCTAAACATTGAATATTACGCCCATTAAAAATGCTAGTATTGATTTAAAAATTTTCAAAATAATTTTTTCGAAAAGATCGGAAAATTTCACGAATGTTTCATATATTAACATTGAAAATCGGACCATTAATTGCTGAGATATCGTCATTAGAAAATGGTGGGCTGTTTGGGTGAGACTTAGAAAACTTCAATTTTCGTGTTTCTTTTTCTTTAAGCCGCTGTATCTCAGCAACCAGAGGTCCAATCTTCAATGTCTCTTAGACAATTTTATATCAAATTTTCTGAACTTTTCAAAAAAAATATTTTTGGAAATGGTCACTCATGGTCACTATTTTTAAAAATTGAAAACTGCAAATATTTCGCTAAAATCAAACTTTCGGTGGCTATATCTTGAAAACGGAGCCCTTTATCAAAAAATATGTAAAGTACTTTTCGATTGCAAATTCAATTTTGCATTAAAAAATAATGTCAAACTTGGTTTTGCATGAAACTTCGACTTTTTCCAAAATCACTATATTTTGGGAAAATGAGTTTTAGTGAAAAAAGTTGATAAAAATCTGCAATTTTTTTCCGTGTACCTATTTTTTTCTCAAAAGTCCTCAACAATACCTACAACATTGCCGAAGACACCAAATTGATCATAAAATTCACTCAAAAGTTACAGCTGTTTGAATATTTACATACCATTTTTATATGGACAGCAGCCAAAATTGTATGGAGACTTGTATGGGTGAACCAATGACGCAAAATAGCTTATTTGGTCATAGGGAAGGCCCCCACAAAGTTTGAGTCAAATCAAAAAATACAAAAAATAAAAATGGTCGAAATCGGCCGATTTCGTAGAGAGTTGCTCATGTGATTCATTGTTTCCGTGTCAAGTAAATTCACATATTTTTTTCTGTGTAGCAGAGCTGAATTTTCCCTGCGTGAGGTGAGGTTTGACAGATGTCGTTTGTTCCAGCGGATTTTTTTTTGTTATTTTATCTTCGTCATTTTCTAACTTATTCGTAAGAGTAGGATCTCAGAATCTTCTGGTTCCAACTTTAATTTATATATTTCTCCGTTGAATCTAGAATCTGTCTAAAAAATATCAAACTCTTTGCCTTTTGCAGTTAAAATGTTTTACCTAAGTTCTTTTCTGGTTAAACAAAAACAATTTTAGAATAAATTGTTTAGTTTGATTAGAAAGTCATCTAAATGTGAGCATTACTAAACTGCATCAGGCTATAAAAGAATTTGAAAATTACATCAGATTCAAGATTCAACGGAGTAAACAAATTTTTGACTTGTGTAAATTTACGTAGATTTCATCGGAAATTTACATGTTTTCGAAACGCTTTTTGTTCGGCACAATTACATCGGATGGCATTTAAATTCAGAATGAATCTGATGTAAATTCGCATCATTTATGACGTGCACTTTTGGTACATCATTAATGATGTAAATTTACGAGATTTTTTTTCTGTGTAGTTTGTTTGCTTATTCAGCCTTCTGTGATCAAAATCTGATTTTACGTAAATTTTCCCATACAATCTGCAGATGCTCCGGAATGGGGCCCAAAGTGGCCAAAGTGCCAATTTTGGGACTGGGCCATTCGGCAGAATGACGGTCGGCGGAATGACGTTCGGCAGACAACCAGAAGGCAGAAAAGGTCATTCGGCAGACAAACATTCGGCAGAAAGTACATTCGGCGGAAAAGTACGAATGGCAGAAAAATGTTCGGCAGAAAAGGTCAAATGGCAGACAGGGTCATTTGGCGGAACGTCGATTGGCAGAAAAGCACATAAGGCAGAAAGGTTCATATGGCAGAAAAGTACAGAAGGCAGACAAACAAATGGCAGAAAAGATCATTAAGCAGAATATATCATAAGGCAGAATATTATTTGGCAGACAAAATCATTTTTGTCTAACTTCCTACCAGCAACTTTATCGAGACAGAACCCAGTGAGACAACCTGGACTGAGCTTACGACTTAACCTGTAGGTCCGACGGGGCCAACATTCAATTTCCCGTCCGACGGCAGGCGTGACCAGACAAATCTTTAAAGGGCATAAAATTTCCGATCTTTTGCTGCCCATACATCAATGTTTTCTATAAAACCCACGTTTTTAAATACCTGGGCTTTTTGCCCAGTTTGATCCACTAGAAAAAAAATTACGAAAGTCCATACATTTTTGGCAGATTGCTCAAACGAAACCATAACAACGTTTTTGCTTAAGTATTTAAAAACGTGGGTTTTATAGAAAACCTTGATGTATGGGTATCAAAAGATCGGAAATTGTATGCCCTTTCCAATGCCACAGAGATTGACTTGTGAATCGTGGACCGGTTCGGATGCCGGCGGATTTTCCGACGACGAAATTTCGGGTTTAAACGAAATTCCAACGAAAAATCTATTCTATCGATACAAAGACTCCCAAAACGGTGTTATACCCACAATTAGCAATTCTATGGTAATATATTGACGTTCAGTTAAATTAAATGTTTGCAAAACTAAGTTTAGATAAGTTTTATATAGAATTTCCAGAGTTATTTAAACTTTCATACTAAGTAAGTAGTAAACTTGATATTCAAACCAAATTATTTTGTTAATCAGTCAAGGATGCCTATTTGGAGTTGGGAGACTGGAATTATGGTGATTTATCAACAAATAATTTTATTTATGTTAATTTTTCGAAAGGTGTAGGGGAGAGTGGGGAGACTTGATCCCCTTTTTTTGTATCGCACATAACTCTGCCAATTTCTCACAAAACTATGAACTTTTTGCAAGAATTGAAAGCTTAAACATACAACTATGTTTGGCTAATAAGGGTATTTCATCAGATAAACTCTTCGAATCATGCCAAGCGTTTTAAAAAAATATATTAAACCGCCATTTTCAAAATGTTGGGAGTAATTTGATCCCCTATTCAACATTTTGAAGAAATCTTAAGCAAAATGTTTCTTATTCATCCAATCTTTTAATTTTCTATAAGTTACAGCAATTTCACATTAAACCTGTACGTTTGTTTTCAAAATATAACAAGTTTAGCATGCAAAATATTTAAAAACTTAAAATTTTCTTTTTTAGACCAAAATTGAGCATGTTTACAAAAGCTGGTAATTTTTGTTTACAAAACTTTTGAAAAATGGTTCAAACAGCAGTAAGTTATGTTCAACTATACTGAAGGAAACTATGTACGAAAACCCAGCCCAATTATTTAATCTTGAGGCTGATTCCAGTGACTGTAAAAATGCAGGGATCAAGTCTCCTTAAACGCACTTTAGTGTTTTCTAAACTTATCAAAACAAAGAAAAAAGATCTCTTGGAAGTTTTTTGCAGCACTTTTTAGAAAAATGTGTGTAACTCAATCTAAACATTTTTTAATTTTTTTTCTTTGTTTTCTACAATGAGTTTTAGTTGATTTCACACAACTTTCTAGAACAAAGCCAATTGTTTTACCCACATGCTGACGAGATACAGGCTTGGGATCAAGTGTCCCCGGGGATCAAGTCTCCCCACTCTCCCCTACAAACTTTTGTTGCACCTTTTTTTATTTCTTTTTATGGAAATCATCTTTTCATGAGCTTTTTATAGCAAAATGTTCGGCATGAGTTTCTGAATAAAACGTAGTACTAGGTTTTTGACAAACTTTTAATTGTTTATATGTTTCATCACAAAATGTGTATAGTGCCCAAGGGGTGTAAATATTTTTTTTACATACAGTACTTTCTTTTAATGTGTACCAACATTGACCAAAATATGACATCGGTATTACGTCTACAGCCCGAGTTATTCAACTGTCTCATTATAGACGCACTTGGCAGGAACAATGAGACACTCTACGAAAATCAATTATTTTCTAATAAAATGTCATGTTTTAGTATTGTTCCGTTGCAGGTAACTTGCCTTAATTATTTTAAAACAATTTTACCAACTTGAAACTTAAATTAACAAAAGTTATACCAAAAGTATTAGAATTTTGTAAAATCCATATATTTATACCAAAAAACTTTATATTTTTTGTTAAATGGAGTTAAAACTCAATAAATTTGCCAAAAATCACTTTCAATTAATATTTTGAAAAGTTACATATAGTGCGTCCATCCCGGGAATTCCCGGGACAAAACTCCCGGGATTTTTCCAAAACCGGGAATTTCCGAATCCCGGGATTTTTATATTTTATCCCGGGAATCCCCGAAATCGGTAAAAATATCAAATTTTGGTCTGGAAATTCAGATTTTGTTGTGGAATAGATGAACAACGATTAAAAAATAAAAATAAAATATTAAGCATAATTTTACTTATAGAGAATAATTGTCAGATCCGTAAATTGCCGTAAATTGTTTAGCGCTTGAAATATTTTCGCTTCACTTTTATATTCATGAATTTAAATTGAAAAAAAGTAATTTTAAATATTTTTTTATGAAACATCTTTGGCAACAAAGACGAATGTATCGAATCAGAACAGCTGTTTTAGTTTATTTTTTGCATAATGTTTTGATTTTTCTGATTGATTTCGGTTAAAACAGAAACAGAACAAAACAATTAGTACACCGATCTCCAAATTAATTGCTCTGAAATCTCGTGTACTTATTCAGTTTGTACTTCAGATTTTCTCCAGTTGGCGGTAGGGACATTAAGATAATTTGTAAAATATTGTTTGTTATGATTTTATCTGCTGTTTTTTTATTTGTTGTTTTAGACATTTTAAAAAATTGTTGAAGCTTTTCTGGTCATGTCTAGGGTTAGTGAAATTTCACGATTTCGCGGACAGCGTGAAATCCGTGAAATTTGGCTTTTTCCGCGAAATCCCGTGAAATTTTACGTTTGTGTGAAACTGTAACTATTTTTCTCAAAATGATTTATCAAACTAAAATAAGAATAAAAATAATCTTATAAAATACTGTATAAATAAGCGAGTGAATACCCTGGTTTAATTACTAACATAGGGTTAGTGATTTTTGACGATTTCGAAGACGGCGTAACGTAAATTTTATCAATTTTCTCATTTTTTTTTCAAAATGACAGCATTATAAATATTTTACCCATACAGACTATTTAAGTAAATTTTATTAGTTTACACTTGAAATGCTTAATTTAAACCATTTGAAGAATTGTTCAAATTTTTATTTTTTTAAGAGACTAACTAAGTTTAGTAATTTGTAATTTATTAAAAACGATAGCCTGTTAGTATAACACTTTGTATCAGGAAGGAAGGAAGGAAGGACGTTGTGATGGTTTTTTTAGGTTAGTTTAGTAATACTTTCATTCGCTGTAATAAAATTTTACTACTATTTTATTTGAAAGGTATAGTTTCATAAGAAATTAAAAGAATCAAGCTTTGTTTTATTCAAATTAAAATGAAGGGCATTTTTCTTTGAAATCAACTTTTAAAAACTTTTCTGATTTTTCTGAGTCCTGTTTAATTTTAACGATATTTGATTATTTGCGTGCAAGTTTAAAAGTGAAAGTTTAAAAGTACTACTTTGTTTTCATTTTGATTTTTTTTTTCAAATCAATTCGGATTTATTGGTGAATAATCAAGATACAATCAGTTCTTTTGCAATTCATAACAGAGTTTTGGAGTTTCTTTCAGCTGTGTGTTGCATCATAATCCATTTTAAAACAATTATTTTTATAACAAAATGCACTAACAAGAGCAAGGAAAATAAAAAAAAGCTAAAAATTTCATTTTTAATAAAAAATTTAAAATATTTTTAATGTGCTAAATGTCGCAAAAAATTCAAATGATTGAACTTATTTTGGCTGGACAAGATTGTTGAATCTTGTGATATGAAATTCAGTAAAATAAAGCAAATTCGCGAAAACTTTTTAGCTTTATTAGTCAAATATTAAAAAAAAAGTTCAGTAAATGAGAATACGCATACCCACACTTTGTTTAAAAATATATATAGAGCCCATCCATAAACCAGGTGGAATATTTTTGGCAAATTAGGAGATTTTTTTTTGTGTCAGGTTCAAATTTATTCTAATTGTTTTTAGTTTGTTTAAATAATATATGATGAAGCATAAAAAGCAGTTTCTGTGATTTAAATATAAGATTTTCAGAGTTATTTGAACATTTTTCACGTTCCGCGAAATTTGCGTGAAATATGATGTTTTGAAATTGAGGTCCCCGTGAAATTTGCAATTTTCGAGCGTGAAAAATCACTAAGCCTAGTCATGTCATATAAAAAATAAAAATATGTATTTATAAGAGACTTATTTAATTTGAATCACACTGGATTAAAAATTTTGATACATTTAAAAACCAAAGCACAAGAAAGAGCAAAAACTAATCTTTCAAGCTTTTTAAAACGGCTATTCTTGTTCAGATTGAAGAGTAGATTTTCACCAATGAACAGTATTGAGCTAAATCCATGATTTTTATCGCCCTAGTTACATAGATTTTGAAAAGAAGAAAAATCAAAGTGTCTCATTGTTACCCATGGGCTGAAAGGAGTGAGAAACAATAAGGTAGCCCTGGATTCTCGGTATATTCTTAATTTTGGCCAAACCAAATGAAAGGACATTGTAGCCCAACTCATTCCCTATGAAACGTCAAAAAAAAATCTGGAGAAATGTTAGTTTTGGTGTTTACGGCTGCCTATGAGCGAAAAACTAATTTTTGTCCATAATTTACTTTTACACCCCAGAATCAAACATTAATGAATAACTTTTCAAGGAAGCTTCCATAACCAAAGCCACTATTATGGCAGACGTGTATCGTGTAGACACACCTTTCCCCAAAATATGAGCCTGTTTGGTTGAAACTACTACTTGTGAGAGCCATTTTATCATTGTTCCCCGTGTCTCATTGATGACTACTCTACCCTAACCTACATTGTCGTGTTTGCCATTATCATTAGAATTGTGAAATTTTGTGCAGTACAAGTGAAAATTATTCCCAGTCAATCAATCGGAATTCTGAAACGGAATTCAATTCGAATCGATTACGTATTCCGTGTCAAACGCAACAACCGATACGTACACGGAATAGGAGCGCTAGTTTATTGTAAACATATGGTACGTTCGTTTAAAGAGCCGGTGCGGCACTGAGTGACGCACTCGTCGGTGCCAGTTTTGGTTCAATCGAACGTCATTTGTCAGTGTGCGTGGAACTCGCATGAAACTGAAAAATATATTGAAAAGCACTAGAGTTTCAGTTCCAAGATGGCGGTGAAACTCTTGCGGCACTAGCGCGAGTTTCTTCAAACAAACACTTTGACAGCTCTGAGTGCGGCACTCAGTGCGAAACTAGCCCTCAAACGAACGTACCATTATAGAAACAGACCCCTAAAATTCGTTTTAAATACTGAGATATTCCACAAAAACCAAAAAAAAACTTCGTGCATTTTTGTCATTTTCCATATGAAAGAAGTTTCAAACTTGTCGTGCTATCTCGACACAGCCTGAAATTTGATGTAAGTGCGACAATCGGGTACTAAAGCCCTATGTAAATTTTTATGAACAACTGTAAAAACACGATAAAAACCATTTGTGATCACTTTTTTCATTTTAATGCAAACAAATATTGACAAGACAAAATTTTTTCGATGGCTCAAGTATGGTCCCCTTGGAACGGGCTGTCAAGTAGGACCTTTCCTGTCAAGAAGGACCGTGAAGTTAATGTTTTAACTGGTGGATCAATTCTCAAATTTAGTTCTCGGCTTATCAGTCCCAGTAGCAAGTAAAACGAAAATTTTGTTTTTTTATATATAATATCATTTTCAAGGGTTTTTTAAAATTGAATTAAAAATCCATTTTAAATCCTTTGCGGTCGTTGTACTCAGAAAAATAAGCTTTATCGTTATGACCAATAATATCACAAATTTAAACTTCATTTTAGGACCCAATTGGCCAAAGGGATTTCAGGTCAGAAAGCGTTTGACACAGATACGAGCTCGACTACCGTAAACCTTTTCAATTATATTTCGGGACTCCGGCAACCAAATTCAGCCAAACTTCGGGGCAATGCACAGAATGGTCAACTAAACATAACGTAATTGTTATTGTTTACATTGCGTGCTCTCGTTTTTGTTTATTCAAGATCAAACTTTAAAACTCGTTTTTCTCGGAACGTCAAATACGACGTACGACAAAACAGCACGACAGCGATAAATAATTGTAAAGAGAGGTTTGGATTATCTTAACGTGAAGACTTCCATCATTGTCATGATTTTTCGTTCAAAGATATAAATTTTGCGTCGCTTTCATTATTTTGACAAAATTCCTCCAACAAGTTGTTTAGAATAGTGCCCTACACATGCTGATTCTTTTTGGTAACGATTATCCCATTCCTTGAAAATTTATGGAAATCGTCATTAATCAATGACTGCCAAGTAGGACGTCAATGACTGTGCCACAAAATTTTATAAATTTTGAAGCACATTTGATTTAGATCAAAAATTCTTTCAGTGGCTTCAAGAAGGTAATAACCGGCGCATGCTGATTCCTTTTGGTGCTGAAATTCGTTAAATTGAATTTAATACAGAATCTATATATATAAAAAAAATTCGACGGTTTTGTTCGAACGCGAATCAGTTCAATACGGAGTGTCGGATCGAGGTGCTTTTTGTTGCGTTAGGTTGGTGTAAGCCCAAGGAAGGTTTATATGCTAAAAAAATTCCACTTTGGCCACTCTTGGAGCGATTCCGGAGCATCTGCAGATTGTATGGAAAAATGTACGTAAACTCAAATTTTGATCACAGGAGGCTGAATTAGCAAAAAGCAAAAACGTCAAAAAACGAAAAAAGCAGAACGAAGTTTGTCGGGTAAGGCTTGTATTTTATAATGATGATGATCAATTTTCTTCGAAAATGATCAACGGCTTCACCTCAAGCTAAGAACCAGATTATCCGTTCGACGCAGTGATGGACGCAGAACTTTGCGGCTGTCATCATAGCCTGCCTGTCATCGACCATTGAACATAGTATGCTCTGTAGATTGTTCAACTGACAGATCACAGAAAAATCGAACTGGCGCAAAGTGCTGCGTCCACCACTGCGTCAAACGAATAATCTTGTTCTCACCTTTACCGTTTCAAACCTGTGGACACCTAGTTTCGAGTAGAAATCACGCAATAGAGAAACGCCAAGATAATGCTGAAGCTCGAACAAGTTATTTGTTTTGTATGATTGACCTGAAAACCGAAATTACAGCACACCACAATGGTCCTGAATAACAAAACCGTGCGTCGTCGCTAGAAAACCGCTTAACAATGTCGAAAAATATTGATATTTTGAATTTTGACGTCGTACGGTTGCACGGACGACAAACGATGGACGGACTCAGCAAGGTGTACAAAAGTACCGCGAAAATGTGATCTTTTTGTACTTTGATTTTGAGTCTAAACAAATAGATTTTTAATTCATTATTGTTTTGTGTATTGTTTTCGAACGTTTCCAACTAAGAAGAGATCCTGCCAAACAAAGCTTTCTGCTGAATGGTTTTCTGCTGAACGACTTATTCGGCCCAATGAGTTATTCTGCCATTTGTACTATTCCGCTCAACGACATTCTGCCAAACGACTTATTCGGCCTAACGAGTTATTCTGCCATTTGTACCATTCCGCCTAATGACATTCTGCCAATTGATTTTCTGCCGAACAAGCTTTTCTGCCAAACGTATTTTCTGCCGAATGACCTTTTCTGCCGAATGACCCATTCCGCCGATTGTTTTTCTGCCGTTCGGCTTTCCGCCGAATGTCATTCTGCCGAATAATTTTCTGCCGAATGGCCCAGTCCCGCCAATTTTTTAGCATATAAACCTTCCTTGGACTCCTGATTGCTCAAAATCAACCACTCCATTCGCGAGCACAAATAGCCGGCGACGCGATACTGCACTGATGAATTCCTACCGTTTGTCACTTTCACACCATTCGCTCCCAGACACTCTCTTCTACTCTCCTTCTCTCTCTGATCGGCTCAGTCTCCGAACGGCACAGGCAGGCCGAACGTCACCGATCACTCTGAACTAAAAACATTTTTTCTGTGATGCGCTGCGTTATACTCATTGATTTGGGTTCCCTAAAATCAATGTTATCAATTAAATTGTGCATTTATTTCGATTTCATTAGATTGTTGACATCATTCAAAGACACTTCCACCAAGAAAAATTCGAATTGATGGCAAACTGAGGGCGTGAAGACAAAAAGACTGCCGCGCTGGCGTTTTGTGAGAATGGCTCTTCGCTGAGCATGTTAGTGTGAGAGTGTCGTCGAGCGGCGGAGTAGGCAAATATTTTCACGATGTATTTGTTCGCTGAGTGAACAGTTCGGGCCACTCGCTGGATGGATGCGACTCTCATTCGCTCATGAATGCTAGCGGATTGGAATAGGTGACGAATGGATAGGCGATGAGTGAGTGGTTTCTGTTCATTGAACCGAAAATCAGGACCCTTGCTTATACGAACCCAACGCAACAATGAGCACCTCGATCCGACGCTCCGTATTGAACTGATTCGCGATCGAAAAAAACCGTCGAAATTTTTTATTATATATAGATTTACATTTCGTTCTGAAAGCATCGGTGCTCGGATGGCACGCCGGCGGTAAGAAGTTAAAAAAAACGCGATTGAGGAATTGATAAGTCCTTCTCATAGTGTCGCAGCTTGGAAGGCAACGATAATGTTTCACTTTCTGGTCATATTATCTTCCAATAATAAATCCTGATCTATCCTTAATTGTACGTCACTGAATAATAAGTTAATTTAAATTTCATTTCGTTTTTCAAGCCCTTCCCAAAGCATCGTTGCTCGGATGGCACGCCGGCGGTAAGAAGTAAAAAACGCGATTGATAAGTCCTTCTCATAGCGTCGTAGCTCGGAAGACAAAGATTGTGTCACTTTCTGGTCATATCATCTACCAAGATGAATCCTGACCTTTCCTTTCCTTCCCCTACTAACACAACTCCCACACTTCCCGTGATGCCTGAAGGAGATGCTGTGGATTCAACGGACTCATGCGGTGTCAACAGGTATAGAGTGACAAACTCTGTGTCGGATGAGTCTGCAACTTGAAATATCAGACTAACATTCCTACCTTTGTTGAACTGCATCTCCTTGGATGGGCGCCGGTATTGACTTAAAGTAGAGATCTTCAGGGGTTATACAGTGAGGATGATTAGCTCCCACTACTCATCTGTTGGTTCATTGTGTAACTTCAGCTGATCCGTCAATAACGGAGTAGCAGCTCATTTGCAGTCAAATATTTTTGTATTTTTGTATTTTTGTATTTTTGTATTTTTGTAATTTTGTATTTTTGTATTTTTGTATTTTTGTATTTTTGTATTTTTGTATTTTTGTATTTTTGTATTTTTGTATTTTTGTATTTTTGTATTTTTGTATTTTTGTATTTTTGTATTTTTGTATTTTTGTATTTTGTATTTTTGTATTTTGTATTTTTGTATTTTTGTATTTTGTATTTTTGTATTTTGTATTTTTGTATTTTTGTATTTTGTATTTTTGTATTTTTGTATTTTTGTATTTTGTATTTTGTATTTTGTATTTTGTATTTTGTATTTTTGTATTTTTGTATTTTTGTATTTTTGTATTTTGTATTTTGTATTTTTGTATTTTGTATTTTTGTATTTTTGTATTTTTGTATTTTGTATTTTTGTATTTTGTATTTTTGTATTTTTGTATTTTTGTATTTTTATTTTTTGTATTTTTGTATTTTTGTATTTTTGTATTTTTGTATTTTGTATTTTTGTATTTTGTATTTTTGTATTTTGTATTTTTGTATTTTGTATTTTTGTATTTTTGTATTTTGTATTTTTGTATTTTGTATTTTTGTATTTTTGTATTTTGTATTTTTGTATTTTTGTATTTTTGTATTTTGTATTTTTGTATTTTGTATTTTGTATTTTGTATTTTTGTATTTTGTATTTTTGTATTTTTGTATTTTTGTATTTTTGTATTTTTGTATTTTTGTATTTTGTATTTTGTATTTTTGTATTTTGTATTTTTGTATTTTTATTTTGTATTTTTGTATTTTTGTATTTTTGTATTTTTGTATTTTTGTATTTTTGTATTTTTGTATTTTTGTATTTTTGTATTTTTGTATTTTTGTATTTTTGTATTTTTGTATTTTTGTATTTTGTATTTTTGTATTTTTGTATTTTTGTATTTTTGTATTTTGTATTTTTGTATTTTTGTATTTTTGTATTTTTGTTTTGTATTTTTGTATTTTGTATTTTTGTATTTTGTATTTTTGTATTTTGTATTTTTGTATTTTGTATTTTGTATTTTGTATTTTTGTATTTTGTATTTTTGTATTTTTGTATTTTGTATTTTTGTATTTTGTATTTTTGTATTTTGTATTTTTTGTATTTTTGTATTTTTGTATTTTTGTATTTTTGTATTTTTGTATTTTTGTATTTTTGTATTTTTGTATTTTGTATTTTTGTATTTTTGTATTTTTGTATTTTGTATTTTTGTATTTTGTATTTTTGTATTTTTGTATTTTTGTATTTTGTATTTTGTATTTTGTATTTTTGTATTTTTGTATTTTTGTATTTTGTATTTTGTATTTTTGTATTTTTGTATTTTTGTATTTTTGTATTTTTGTATTTTGTATTTTTGTATTTTGTATTTTGTATTTTTGTATTTTTGTATTTTTGTATTTTGTATTTTTGTATTTTTGTATTTTTGTATTTTTGTATTTTTGTATTTTTGTATTTTTGTATTTTTGTATTTTGTATTTTTGTATTTTGTATTTTTGTATTTTGTATTTTTGTATTTTTGTATTTTTGTATTTTGTATTTTTGTATTTTTGTATTTTGTATTTTTGTATTTTGTATTTTTGTATTTTTGTATTTTGTATTTTTGTATTTTGTATTTTTGTATTTTGTATTTTTGTATTTTTGTATTTTGTATTTTTGTATTTTTTTTGTGTTTTGTATTTTTATATTTTTGTATTTTTGTTTTTGTATTTTTGTATTTTGTATTTTTGTATTTTTGTAATTTTGTATTTTGTATTTTTGTATCTTTGTATTTTTATTTTTGTATTTTTGTATTTTGTATTTTTGTATTTTGTATTTTTGTATTTTGTATTTTGTATTTTTGTATTTTGTATTTTGTATTTTTGTATTTTTGTATTTTTGTATTTTTGTATTTTTGTATTTTTGTATTTTTGTATTTTTGTATTTTTGTATTTTTGTATTTTTGTATTTTTATATTTTTGTATTTTTGTATTTTTGTATTTTTGTATTTTGTATTTTTGTATTTTTGTATTTTTGTATTTTTGTATTTTTGTATTTTTGTATTTTTGTATTTTTGTATTTTTGTATTTTTGTATTTTTGTATTTTTGTATTTTTGTATTTTTGTATTTTTGTATTTTTGTATTTTTGTATTTTTGAATTTTTTTAAATCATTTTTTTCGATTAAAGAACACTCTCTATTAAGCTTATGAATAAAAATAAAAAAAAAAACATGATTGTGTTCACGGAACCAAATAAACGTTAATCTCTAAATCAATTAGGGAAACATCGTACTTGACACATGAGCAATTCTCTACGAAATCGGTCTTTTTTCTTTAATTTTAATTTTTGTATTTTTTAATCCGACTGAAACTTTTTTGGTGCCTTCGGTATGCCCAAAGAAGCCATTTTGCATCATTAGTTTGTCCATATAATTTTCCATACAAATTTGGCAGCTGTCCATACAAAAATGATAAGCATAAGCATAAGCATAGGTGCCCACCCGCAGTTGCTACTCCGTTATTGACCAGGACCTCCAGAAGTTACATCCACGAGCCGTGGAAGATGAGTGGGTGCTATCTTTCCTCGCTTCGCAACTTCTCAAAGGCCCCTATCATGCTGATCAATACCGGCGCCGGCCACGACCAGTGGTAGAGTCACGGGGAAGTGGATGGGAATGTTAGTCCGATACTTGAGTGATAGAGACCGCCCAATCGACTGCTTCTCCGACAAAGTATCACATGAGTTTTGAGGGGGTTAGTAGACGGGTATGAGGTCAGGATTCACGAGTGGCAGTGATGTGACCATGAGCATTTTGTTTATCGGTTGAAATTTTTTAAATCTTAGGCAGCCGGCTGCGGAAAGATAGATAATTGATTATTTAAAATGGTTTATTTTTATCGTACGCGTGCCAGCCGAGCAGTAGTGCTATGGGCTGGACTTATCAGTATATTTTTACTGTTTTTACAATTTAGATAACGCGAGCAAATTTCAAAAATAGTAAATAAATGACGCTTTACTCTTCATAAAATCGATAGTTTGATGAGTTAATACTAAAACTGAAAGTTGGAATAAATTTTTACGATCATTTACGACGAAAATTATCGCGAAAAAACCGGACTGTGCGTCCATGAAACACTGCACTTATGAAGGCATTATTTGATTATTATGACCAATCACCCCATGCACACAAAAAGCGACACAAAAGAGACGAAAATTATCACGAGAAAACAGGACTGCGCGTCCCCAGAAACACTGCACTTATGAAGGCATTATTTGATTATTATGACCAATCACCCCATGCACACAAAAAGCGACACAAAAGAGACGAAAATTATCACGAGAAAACAGGACTGCGCGTCCCCAGAAACACAACAGCTGTCCATACAAAAATGATGTTTGAAAATTCAAAAATCTGTATCTTTTGAAGGAATTTTTTGATCGATTTGGTGTCTTCGGCAAAGTTGTAGGTATGGATACGGACTACACTGGAAAAAAATGATACACGGTAAAAATTTGGTGATTTTTTATTTAACTTTTATCACTAAAACTTGATTTGCAAAAACACTATTTTTAATTTTTTTATTTTTGATATGTTTTAGAGGACATAAAATGCCAACTTTTCAGAAATTTCAGGTTGTGCAAAATCATTGACCAAGTTATGATTTTTTTAATCAATACTGATTTTTTCAAAAAATCGAAATTTTGGTCGCAAAAAATTTTCAACTTCATTTTTCGATGTAAAATCAAATTTGCAATCAAAAAGTACTTCCGTGAAATTTTGATAAAGTGCATCGTTTTCAAGTTATAGCCATTTTTATGTAACTTTTTTCAAAATAGTCGCAGTTTTTCATTTTTTTTAATTAGTGCACATCTTTGCCCACTTTTGAAAAAAATATTTTTGAAAAGCTGAGAAAATTCTCTATATTTTGCTTCTTGGGACTTTGTTGATACGACCTTTAGTTGCTGAGATATTGCAATGCAAAGGTTTAAAAACAGGAAAATGATGTTTTCTAAGTCTCACCCAAACAGCCCACCATTTTTTAAATGTTGATATCTCAGCAACTAATGGTCCGATTTTGAATGTTAATATATGAAACATTCTTGAAATTTTCCGATCTTTTCGATAAAAATATTTTCAAAATTTTCAAATCGAGACTAACATTTTAAAAGGGCGTAATATTGAATGTTTGGACTTTTTGAAATGTTAGTCTTGATTTGAAAATTTTGAAAATATTTTTTTCGAAAAGATCGGAAAATTTCACAAATGTTTCATATATTAACATTGAAAATCGGACCATTAGTTGCTGAGATATCGACATTAAAAAATGGTGGGCTGTTTGGGTGAGACTTAGAAAACATCAATTTTTCTGTTTTTAAACCTTTGCATTGCAATATCTCCGCAACTAAAGGTCGTATCAACAAAGTCCGAAGAAGCAAAATATAGAGAATTTTCAGCTTTTCAAAAATATTTTTTCAAAAGTGGGCAAACATGTGCACTAATTTAAAAATGAAAACTGCGACTATTTTGAAAAAGTTACATAAAAATGGCTGTAACTTGAAAACGATGCACTTTATCAAAATTTCACTGAAGTACTTTTGATTGCAAATTTGATTTTACATCGAAAATGAAGTTGAAAATTTTTACGACCAAAATTTCGATTTTTGAAAAATCAGTATTGATTAAAAATTCATAACTTGGTCAATGATTTTTGCACAACCTGAAATTTCTGAAAAGTTGGCATTTTATGTCCTCTAAAACATATCAAAAAAAAAAAATTAAAAATAGTGTTTTTTTGCAAATCAAGTTTTAGTGATAAAAAGTTAAATAAAAAAATCACCAAATTTTTTTATCATTTTTTTCCAGTGTAGTCCGTATCCATACCTACAACTTTGCCGAAGACACCAAATCGATCAAAAAATTCCTTCAAAAGATACAGATTTTTGAATTTTCATGCATCATTTTTGTATGGACAGCTGCCAAATTTGTATGGAAAATTATATGGACAAACTAATGATGCAAAATGGCTTCTTTGGGCATACCGAAGGCACCAAAAAAGTTTCAGTCGGATTAAAAAATACAAAAAAAATCGAATGACCGAAATCCTAGAGAACTGCTCACATGCTTTCTAAAATTTATTTCATACGTGCCACACTAAACATAACAGATGTTGCTAAATGTAGATAATTTGTTTAATGCTATTATTTATCACGAAAAAGGAGGGAAGCTACTAATTTGTATGCCGGTTAAATTAGCAACTCAAAAAGGTGGGGTAAAACCCTTACAGTAAACAAAAAGTAACGCGAGCCTTATTCGCTTGAAAGTAGGTTGGATTGATACAGTGAATCAAATATTTTTCTGTATCCCCCTGTACGGATTTTTTATGTGGAAGTACATAAAAATCGACTAAAGTACCAACATATAACCACGGACGAACGGACATGACACCAGCATATGGATTTTGAAGCAGGTCTTCTTTTTCGTGTTCTTATTATTTTTTTGCCTGTGCCTTCAGAGGGAGATCGCTAATGTCAAAACAAAATTTGACAGTTTGCTCTAGTTGACAGGTTGCTTGATGTTTCAGTTTGCCTCGTCGGTTGATGAAACTTTTTAGAATCATCACTTTTCGTGTTTAATTTTACGAAATTGCATACTCGTGCGAAGTTTTTACGTCTGCAAACAACGAAATGAAAAGGAACGGATCTTCCATCGTCAAATTTACTGTGAACCCGGAAATTTTTAGTTTGCGAAAGATTTCCAGATTCGGAGTCGACCAGACAGAGGCGCGAGGGCATCCTAGAATTGCTGGCAGTTCCTCCCACCCCCTTTATGTGGTTCAAGCAACAAGCAAGAGGAAATCCGGATTGAGAGACCGGACATTTCCACGTTCGTCGATGTGGACTAGCTGGATGAACAGTGACCCCGGGGCCCATTGAAAATCATTAAAAATAAAAACCATAAACACCACGATACGTTTTATTTCAACTGGTCTGATTCCTAACCTAATAAATCTAACTTTCCCGCATCTGCAAGAAAAGATTCACAAGACGGAACAACTGTTAGGTACCCTTGCGCAGCCGAGCGTCTTGGCGATCTATAAAAGAAAATTCTTTATCCAGGGTGGCCACCAGATTTGGATTTTTAATTTCCCGGTTTTTTCCCGGTTTTCTCCCGACTCCCGAGGCCGGAAGGAATTTTTCCATATAGTTTTAAATCAAATTACAATGTTTTTTATAGACTGACGTTAGTATCAACATACTTTTTGAACCCATACACAACGTATACATTTGCTTCAATATTTTTATTTCTCATGAAAGCTTTTTGAGTACAAAAAGTAAGAAGCCGTTTTTAACAGTTATTAGTCCAAATCCTTAATTTCCATAATGCTTGTGATTTTTCATCTCCACACGGAGAGACCGGCCAGGGCAAATCTAAGAAAATCTTGGTTAATTTAACTAAAAGTATGGGTTAATTTTTTACACAGCTTTTTTTCAACAATCGATTGTTGATTTTGTTAACCCGAAATTGCTGACCACCAGTAGGTAAAAGTAACTAAAAAATAGTTAGAATTGCCATTTTTGTTGGTTAAATGACCGAAAAAAAATTCTAGCAGTCGACTGCTAGAATATTTTTTTTCAGAAAATTAACAATTTTTTTTTTTTGTTTTCAGCTGAAATATTGTGGAATATTCTGTAAAAAACAGGCTGAATCATATTTTTCAACTATTTTTTGACATTTTTTTGTTGTATCAACTGAATTATTTTTTGCATGCAGCAAATTATTAGTGGTTTATAACAAAACATTTCTTAATTATACATAATTTATGTTAGTGTCTATATATATTTTCTTCAATTATTTAACGATACAGGCTGGGCCGAATTTTTAGCTATATTTTTAACAAATGTCTTACTTGAATACAGAAAAATATTCGTACATGTAGTCGATAATTAGCTGTTGTTAGCAATATTTTTATTGAGTTTGTAGTAAATTTTAAAATAATGCCTCACAAATCAATTAGTTGAGCAGTTCTCTAGGATTTCGGTCATTCGATTTTTTTTGTATTTTTTAATCCGACTGAAACTTTTTTGGTGCCTTCGGTATGCCCAAAGAAGCCATTTTGCATCATTAGTTTGTCCATATAATTTTCCATACAAATTTGGCAGCTGTCCATACAAAAATGATGCATGAAAATTCAAAAATCTGTATCTTTTGAAGGAATTTTTTGATCGATTTGGTGTCTTCGGCAAAGTTGTAGGTATGGATACGGACTACACTGGAAAAAAATGATACACGGTAAAAAAAATTTGGTGATTTTTTTATTTAACTTTTTATCACTAAAACTTGATTTGCAAAAAAACACTATTTTTAATTTTTTTTATTTTTTGATATGTTTTAGAGGACATAAAATGCCAACTTTTCAGAAATTTCCAGGTTGTGCAAAAAATCATTGACCAAGTTATGAATTTTTTAATCAATACTGATTTTTTCAAAAAATCGAAATTTTGGTCGTAAAAATTTTTCAACTTCATTTTTCGATGTAAAATCAAATTTGCAATCAAAAAGTACTTCAGTGAAATTTTGATAAAGTGCATCGTTTTCAAGTTACAGCCATTTTTATGTAACTTTTTTCAAAATAGTCGCAGTTTTTCATTTTTTTTAAATTAGTGCACATGTTTGCCCACTTTTGAAAAAAATATTTTTGAAAAGCTGAGAAAATTCTCTATATTTTGCTTCTTCGGACTTTGTTGATACGACCTTTAGTTGCGGAGATATTGCAATGCAAAGGTTTAAAAACAGAAAAATTGATGTTTTCTAAGTCTCACCCAAACAGCCCACCATTTTTTAATGTCGATATCTCAGCAACTAATGGTCCGATTTTCAATGTTAATATATGAAACATTTGTGAAATTTTCCGATCTTTTCGAAAAAAATTTTTTCAAAATTTTCAAATCAAGACTAACATTTCAAAAAGTCCAAACATTCAATATTACGCCCTTTTAAAATGTTAGTCTTGATTTGAAAATTTTGAAAATATTTTTATCGAAAAGATCGGAAAATTTCAAGAATGTTTCATATATTAACATTCAAAATCGGACCATTAGTTGCTGAGATATCAACATTTAAAAAATGGTGGGCTGTTTGGGTGAGACTTAGAAAACATCATTTTTCCTGTTTTTAAACCTTTGCATTGCAATATCTCAGCAACTAAAGGTCGTATCAACAAAGTCCGAAGAAGCAAAATATAGAGAATTTTCTCAGCTTTTCAAACATATTTTTTTCAAAAGTGGGCAAAGATGTGCACTAATTAAAAAAATGAAAAACTGCGACTATTTTGAAAAAAGTTACATAAAAATGGCTATAACTTGAAAACGATGCACTTTATCAAAATTTCACTGAAGTACTTTTTGATTGCAAATTTGATTTTACATCGAAAAATGAAGTTGAAAATTTTTTGCGACCAAAATTTCGATTTTTTGAAAAAATCAGTATTGATTAAAAAATTCATAACTTGGTCAATCAGTTGCAAAGTAACCGCCGACCTTACAAGTCGCATTCTCAACGCCAGTCCGCAGTTTGTGTGCGCGTCGCCGCTTTTTTTTTAAATGTGCACCGTAGACAAACACAGTGTGGTTCTGGATTTTTGTCAACTCCAAAACCAACCAAGCCCAAAGCTTGTAAAAAAATTTCTCGCAGACCTTCAAGTAAACCAAGAAAACTTGCGAGCATTGCAATTATGCAATAGAAGAAAAATAGCCGTGTTGCAGTTCGCCGACTCAGCAATGGCCTCGTCCATCATCGACAAACCTCTGGTATATCAGAATTGCAAAATCCCGATTTACCTGGACAACAACGCTACGGAAGTTCGTGTGCTTGACCTACCCTTAGGCATAAGCAATGATGACGTAGTCAAAGTGATGAGTAAATACGGCGAAATTCTGACCATCACCAACGACCGCTGGATTAACTTCTTCCCAGGAATCCCAAATGGAGTTCGGACCCTGCGGATGTTGCTGAAACAGCCAACGCCGAAATCAATCACTATAAACAATGCTGCTGCAGCAGTGACGATTATAGGCAAAAAATCGCTTTGCAAACTCAAAGCAAAGAACAAAAAATGTGCGGATTCGAGTAAAAAGGTTAACCAAAAAAGCAGTATACAACCGATTGAACCTGAGCCAAGCAGCAGCAGCAGTAAAAGCAACAACAGTAAACCAGAACAAAATGCAATGGAAAAAAGTGCAATCGACGAAGAAGGCAACGATGGATTCGAGACCGTGCTTTCTAAGCACACTCGCAAAACCCGGAAGCGCTTACAGGCATATTTGGATGCGGATGACAAATTGACAACAAATCGACGAGAGATGGCTGAAGAAGAAACAACAGATGAAGAAGATGAAGATGTCATTAAAGCGAAATATTATAAGAAAAAGTGTGGTGAAATAACTACTAAATCCCTGGAAGAAGAGGACGAAGATAAACTTGAAGAGCTTGATAATTCACACTCTAAATACGCCGCTAAATATTGGAAACATAGACAGAAATGGGTAGAAAAAAAAAAGCACCATGCAATGATCAATAATTATTAAAAGTGATTTTAAACTCTGTAATCTTTCCTCTTTCACTATCCACCTTGAAGAGATGAATGCACAATGGTGTAAAGTCTCTATAATAAAAAAAAAAAAATAAAAAAAAATAACTTGGTCAATGATTTTTTGCACAACCTGGAAATTTCTGAAAAGTTGGCATTTTATGTCCTCTAAAACATATCAAAAAATAAAAAAAATTAAAAATAGTGTTTTTTTGCAAATCAAGTTTTAGTGATAAAAAGTTAAATAAAAAAATCACCAAATTTTTTTTACCGTGTATCATTTTTTTCCAGTGTAGTCCGTATCCATACCTACAACTTTGCCGAAGACACCAAATCGATCAAAAAATTCCTTCAAAAGATACAGATTTTTGAATTTTCAAACATCATTTTTGTATGGACAGCTGCCAAATTTGTATGGAAAATTATATGGACAAACTAATGATGCAAAATGGCTTCTTTGGGCATACCGAAGGCACCAAAAAAGTTTCAGTCGGATTAAAAAATACAAAAATTAAAATTAAAGAAAAAAGACCGATTTCGTAGAGAATTGCTCAGTTGTACTTGTACTTATTTGTATTTTTTTATTATTATTATAAAAAATGTAAAGTTTGATTAATGTTTTAAAAAAATATAATAAAAAAGCATTTTACAAATTTTGTTAAACATATTTTAAAAAAATGTTAAATTTCTCGTGAATTTCTTAAAGATAGAAAACCGATCAAAGTTTTCACCAAGTTTTAAGCTTATATTTTATTATGTTGTATACAATTAAGTGTTGTATTCACTTACCATCACTGTGAAATCATCCGATAAGTCGTCATCATCTACAACGGTCTCATGTTTAGTTATTTTTCTTGTGGTTGGACATAGAATTTACACCAAAGCGAACCTTTTGCTGCAAATAGACATATGAAATTTATTATTAATTTAATAAAACAATAATTTCGGCTCTAAACTGATAAAAGGAACGTAAATAAATGTAATTATTAACAAGAAATATCAATAATGCTACTTACCAAGCTTGCATTAATTTAACATCTATTTTTGGCAACACACTTTCATTGCATTTCATTCAATTTGTTCAACGTACTCCGATTCCTGAAAACAATATTTTGAGTTTTACTTACCAGTTTATTGAGCAGTCTTTTTCAAAAGCATTTTTAAAATATTAATATTTTCTTTTGTATATCTAAAATAAATTTTATTTTTTAGACATTTCCCATCATCGAATTTTTGATATTATGTGGTTGATGATTCTGAAAAAATAATGGTTCATTAAAATTGTATCCATCGTAAGCACGAAGGTTTTTGATGATTCAGTTTTCTAATTAAAATCACAATAAATAAAATGTTGTGTAAAATTAAACCCATACTTACTTAGATTAACCAACATTTTGTTAAATTTGCCCGTGCAAGTATTGTCGTGCAAGAGTTGGTCCGCCTCTTCCTTCCACTGCCCCTCTCTTTCCATCCAAACATTATCATAAAGTCCCCTCGCATCAGAGGTCCCCATTGCGAATGTCCTCGCCTTGCACTTCATAGTTTATCACCTGCAAAGAAATCATCAACAAACCTACTCACCAATTCCACCTCCCCAGTTGCAACACTTTGATTTGCCACTTCAACAATAGCCAAATTTTCACCTTTCACATCCTCTCTTTTCACAATTAACAACACAAACTCAACAAATCGACCGCTCTCGTTCGAATTCTGACTTCAAATGACAGACGTAAACAAACCCAAGTTCATCTTTTAAATATTCAACCAATTGTTTTTTTTTTTTTTAAATTAAATATGTCTTTATTGAACTTTCTTATAATAATTACATTTCTTTTACATGCTAAGTGGTATGGCCTAATGCTCTTCATCTTTGTTGTATTTTGCGTTTCATTATTAACTGATCACTTTCATTTATTTACTTCAAATTGTTTTACATTATTGCATTGAATCGAATACATTTGGATAGAAAAGAAAAAAAATCACTTTAACAACTAATCCTAACTAAAAACTAAAAAAAAATAAATTCATTGAAATATTCAAAATCACTAGAACGAGTAAACTACGAACTGTATTTTAAGATGAATGCTCCAAGCGTTCTTACTTGTTCTTGGCGAGTTTTGCAACCACGCAGTGTTGTTGTCATCTCGATGAAAATGTTCAAAAGTTCTTGTGGTGAAAACAGGTTACTACTGCCTTCAGCCGTTGACGCTGGTTGGTTTTCCCTCGGTTGCTGACTGAAGCCTAGAGGTGTTGTATTCTCTGCAACTTTTTGCCGCTGATTCAACGGCAATGGCTGCAGATTTGGAACCACTCGAACAGATCCTGCTACTGGACGATAACGTTCCCAAGTCACGATGATGTTGAAAATTGCCCGAACTGCTTTCAGCTCAGACGGCGTTGTCGATCCTTTCTCGAGATGAACCAGGTACAGTTGATCACGATACTTGATGTCCTTGTTGTGTCTCGTCATCTTGAAGACTTCGATCACGTTCAACTTAAGAGTTTTGAGCTCTTCTTTCAGCACACTCACATCCATGTCGTACAGGCCTCGGAGGACCTGTTTCATGGGGCGTTTACCTGGATCGTCATGGCTGTAGTATTCAATCTTGGTGTTGTTCAGGAAATCCCGAACGTAGTTGTAATCCTTTCTGGTAGGTAGCAGAATTTTGAGTCCATCAGCACACAAGCGAATGGAAGCTCGTAAAGCACCAGATTTGATAACCCGGTAAGCCACTTTCGCACCGAATCCGATGACGATGTTTTCACAAAAATGGGTGGCAACTTTTCCCGTCGTTCAAATTCTTCCTTCTCGCTCACGTCCACAGGGAGGGTAGAGAACTGGTTTCCAGACGAATTTTGAGCGTCCTTGCTCAAACTGCCTGGCTTTGCAGGTAGCGCTTCGGCATTCTTTAGCTTCTTCAAATCTGCCGATCCTGCTGGTGAGGACCGCCTCTTTTTCTTGCCGTGAGGCATTTTTGCACTTTTAAAGCACTTTTCAGGAGCTAATATCCAGGAGTACCTCACTGATCGGTGGTCCACAAATGAAATGGCAACCAATTGTTAATTCTATTCAACCAACAAAATTCTTGATTTTTCTAAAACCAAAGCTAACAGTCGAGCACGTTCATTCGAGTTCGGGAAATCTGTTAGCTTTTTGCCTCTAGCATTTTCAACAAATGGGTTATCAAATTAATACTGAATTTTGGTTAATTTAACTGAAAATTGGTAGTAACTAGTACGTTTTTGTAAAAATTTACGAAAGTAAAATCAACAATTTTAATTGTTAAAATTTCTGGGCACAGTCTCTCCGTGCATGCTCCACAATTTTTCTTAACTTAAAATCAATAAAAAATCGTTTGGTATTAAATTTAAGAATTACATAAATTATTACTGGAAAGCAGGAAATAGCATTTACAATGTTGGGTATGAGTATGGGTAGAAAAGATTTGTGTAAATACTCTTCAGTTTTCTTTGAAAAAGCTTTTGTAAATTCAAGAAGAACGATTCTTCCAGAGAAAAAGTGCCATATATTTAAACAATCGGTACCTTAAAACATTTTTTGCTGATCGATTTAGTATCTTCGGCAAGGATTAAGGTATTGATGGGATGATTTCTAGAAAAAATGTAACTGTCAAAAAAAAACCCCTCTGAGTTGGCCTGTATTTCAACCCCTCATCGCGACTCCCAGATCGCGCAAACATAAACATAATTCTCGATACATCCTTTGCATGAGCCGTGCCAAATTATTAAAAAAAAGAAAAAATAAACATGTTTGGATTTTTGTTTTATTTTGAGTAACACAGAATGGTAAAAAATCAATTGGCCGTGCTCCGATTTTCTCAACAACACAAACGAAACAGTCAAAATTCAGTTCAACTTTTGTTTACGGATTTTTCAGATAAGAATTAAATAAAACCCAGCAAAAACTCAATTTTTGTGTTTAAATAAAAATAAAAAGTGGCTGTTTTTATTGAAATGACTATTATGTAAAGTGGGTTTCGGATTCTTGCGGAACGGAACACACGGAATAAAACGCGGTTTTACTTCACACACGTGTTTATTCTGCTCGATCACAAATGGTAATGGCTGTTTTGCAGTGACAGCTCGGTCACAGCTCTCTCTCTCTCGCGGTACACTTCCTGTGTACAGTGAAGGCGCACTACTCGGCACACCTAGACGACAGGGTTGTATCCTCAACACTCCCCCTCAAGCGCTGCCGTCTGCCAATCCAATGCTGGCACGATGTTTCCGGAAAGCTCCGGGTGGCAGCCCCTTTGTCATCATATCCGCAAGTTGATCTTCTGACTTCAGGAACTGCAGGCAGATCTTGTCCTCCTTCACCAGGTCCCGCAGGAAATGGTATTTCACGTCCACGTGCTTCAGCCGTCCAAAATCCTTCGATTCTTCTGCGATCCGTATCGACGACTGGTTGTCTTCGTAGAACGTGACTGGTTCAGGAATCTTGAGCTCCAAATCCTGCAGCAGTCGTACGAGCCACATCTCGTAGCACGCAGCGCTGCAAAGCGCGGTCAGCTCCGCTTCGGTGGATGAGAGTGAGACGCAGTTTTGCTTCCGGGTCATCCACCCAGTTGTGCATCCCAGAACTTGGTACACACATCCGCTGATCGAACGCCGGTCCGTTGGGTCGTTGGCCCAGTCCGCGTCCGTGAACACCTCAACAGTTGGCG
This sequence comes from Culex quinquefasciatus, assembly GCF_015732765.1. Lineage (NCBI taxonomy): Eukaryota > Metazoa > Arthropoda > Insecta > Diptera > Culicidae > Culex > Culex quinquefasciatus. Next base: position 93,350,579 of record NC_051863.1, on the reverse strand, counting down.
CTCCTTCCTTCGCACGATACACTAGACCGAAGTCCAGCGTTCCCTTCACGTAGCGCAAGATCCTTTTCAGGTGCGCCCAGTGGGTGTTGGTCGGGCAGCTCTGGAACTGGCTTAGGAAGTTAACTGCTGCAGCCAGGTCCGGTCTCGTCGTGATTGAAGCGTAGGTTAGACACCCTACCAGCTCTCTGTACGGGGCGTCCGTGCGGTCCTTCTCGGCACCCTTCAGTAGCTTCAAACGACACTCCATCGGCGTCGACGCTGGTTTGCAGTCCTGCATTCCAAAACGCAGCAGCATGTCCTGGAAGTACTGCCGCTGGCTGATCCGCAACTTTCGTTCCTCCACGTCGCCGACACACCAGATTCTCGCCCTGCTCGAACCCCTCGGGTTGAGCCATAAAGATCTCCTCCGTTAGTTCGCCGTTGAGAAAGGCTGTGCGAACGTCCATCTGGTGGATCACCATCTTTTCGTGGTTTGCCAGGGCTAGGACAGTGCGCAACGTGTCCAGCTTGGCAACGGGCGAGTACGTCTCAGTGTAGTCCAGGCCGTACTTCTGGCTAAACCCTCTAGCGACCAGGCGGGCCTTGTACCGGTCAGGTTTGCCGTCGGTTCCCCGCTTTATCTTGACACCCACTTACTTGTGATTGGTGTCCGCTTCGCAGGAAGTTTCTCCAGCGTCCAGGTTCGGTTTTTCAACAGAGACTCCATCTCCTCGTTGATAGCCGCTTCCCACAGCTTCCAGTCGCTTCGCTTCCTGGCCTCCGAGAGCGAGTTCGGAAGGTTTTCGACGTAGTTCATCGCGTTCAAGGCGTACGCTGCGTAGTCGACCTCGTAGTCCTTGAGCCAGGCAGGCACGGTCTTCTCTCGTTGCGGACGCTGCGGTTGGTCTACGCCACCTCCTTGAGGTAGGGGTTCCTCCTCGCAACTGTCAAAGTCGTCTTCCGGTTGCTTACTCGATGTGCCATCCGTTTCAGCTGAACGCACACTGGCCGCTTCTTGCTCATCGTCTGACTGGTCCTCGTCTGACGACTCGTCTCCAACAATCGGTTGAGAAATCTTGTGTAGAGACTTACTTTTGTGCGATCCGGATTCCTTCTCCTCCGCGAAGTCGACATCTCGTACGTGGACAATCCGCTCGAGCTCGGGGTTCCACACTCGGTAGCCGTTCTGGTGGTAGCCAACGAAAACGCCCTTCCACGCCTTCGGGTCGAGCTTCTTCCGGAGTTCCTTGGGTACGTGAGCGTACACCGGGCAGCCAAATGCGCGCAGCTTGGCGACGTTCGGCTTCGAACCCTCCCACAGCTCGTAGGGCGTGACGTTTTCCTTGAGAGCTCTCGTGGGACTCCGGTTCAACAGGAAGGCCGCCGTCTGCACCGCTTGACCCCAGAAGCGCTTGTCAGCTCCTGAGTCGTCCAGCATCGCACGGGCCTTTTCGACGAGGCTGCGATTCAATCGCTCACTTACCCCGTTCTGCTCCGGCGTGTACGGCACAGTCCAGTCGATCTGGATCCCACGTTCCTGGCAGAACTTCTCGAAGTCCTTTCCTCGATACTCGCCGCCGTTGTCACAGCGAAGGCGGCTGATCTTCCGACCAAACTTCGCCGTCACCATCGCCTCGTAACGTTGGAAGCTCTCGAACACTTCGTCTTTGCTCTTCATCAGGAACAACACCACGAAATGGCTCCAGTCGTCCGTGAAACTCACGAAGTACTTCTTGCCTTCAACTCCGACCGGTGCGATCGGACCACATACGTCCGAGTGGACCACTTCTAGCACTCGCGACGCTCTCGTTTCACGCGTTACGAACGGCTTCCGGGTTTGCTTTCCGATCACACAGGACTCGCACACGACAATGTCCTTGTCCTTGTCGCTCACACTCTGGTTCAGTCCAACCACCATGTCGTCCCGAATCAACTTCACCAAACTCTTCGGATTGAGATGCCCAAATCGACGGTGCCACAGTTCCAGACTTTTCGGTATGCGACCACACGTCAGCAGAGATTCACTGTTCCCCGGCGTAGCTCTGAACAAGTTCAGTCGGTACACTTTTCCGCAGCGGGAACCACTCGCGACGATTCTCTGCCCGTGCTGTATCACCACTTTCCCGTTTCCGTAGGACACTTCCATGCCCACGTCGTCAACCCGCATCACAGAAAATAGATTGCAACGCAAGTCCGGGACATACAGCACATTCTTCACGGTACAATCGATCAACTTTTCACCGACATCAGCAAACAACTTGACCGTTCCAGAAAACTCGGCCTTGATCGACTCACCGTCCTTCGCGATGGCTATCTCAATCGGACACTTCAGAGGACTCAACGATTCGAACAGCGATTTGTCGTTCACTATGTGATCGGAACAACCAGAGTCGATGAACCAATCCACTCTTCGCAAACCGTCTCCACTTCCCACACCGACAAAGCAAACGCCACCACTTTCTTCCGCCAAGTGTGCCTTGGGCTTGTTGTCACTTTTCTTCTTCTTCTTTCGATCACTCTCCTTCTTCGACGGGCAAGCGTCGGCCTTGTGCCCCTCCTGCTTGCACGCCCAGCACTGCAGCTTCTTCTTTGTTTTCGCCGATCCAGAAAAAGCAGCGACGTCACGATTCGATGACGTTCCAGCAGGCACCGATTCGATACCTATCTCCTTTTGTTTCACCTCCTCGTCGAGCAGCCGGCATTTCGCATACTCCAAGCTCAAATTTTCCGGCTTCATCGATTCGAGCGTCGTGATCACCATGGAAAATGCCGTGCCAAACGTCAGGAACAAACTGCACACAGCGTCCAGCTCGTCCACCTTCGCCCCAGTCGCCCGGAGCTGCCGAAGAAGCCGATCGAAACGGAGGAAATGAGACTGCAGGCTGCCGCCGTCGAACTTCATCGAGTGCAACTGCCGTTGCAAGTGCATCCGCCTGGCAACACTTTCGCGCAAGAAAACACGGTGCAGCTTCTCCCAGATCAGCTTGGGCGTCTTCTCGTCCTGGATGTGTTCCAGCTGGTCGTCGTTGATCCGGGAGACCAACTTCGACTTGCACTTGCGGTCCATCTTCCGCCGCCGGTCAATCTTGACCTGCTTTTGCGCTTTCTCTTGCGCCGTGTCTTCGTCCTTCACTACCAGCTCGACCATTTCTTCGACCTCCTTCTCAATGCATTCCAGTAATTCGTGCTCCTCCAAGAACACCAGCATCCGGTATTTCCACGCATTGAAATTCGTCCCATCGAGCAGTGGAACGAAGAAACGCTCCTCTTGTCCGGATTCCGCCATCGTTCACCCGACTCACTCGCGATTCCCGTAGACTTTCGGAATACGACCGGGCCGATAACCTAAAGTGGGTTTCGGATTCTTGCGGAACGGAACACACGGAATAAAACGCGGTTTTACTTCACACACGTGTTTATTCTGCTCGATCACAAATGGTAATGGCTGTTTTGCAGTGACAGCTCGGTCACAGCTCTCTCTCTCTCGCGGTACACTTCCTGTGTACAGTGAAGGCGCACTACTCGGCACACCTAGACGACAGGGTTGTATCCTCAACATTATGCAGTTGAACTCTGAAAATATTGTAATTTTAAAATATCTGGAAATTATTTATGATTTAAATTACAACTTCAAAATAAATTTTAAAAGAAAGATATTTTTTTTCAAATGTTCTGAATTTGAACACAATTTGATAGTTATTTAACTGTTGAAACCGTGGACCGTGGTGTAGGGGTAAGCGTGATTGCCTCCCACCCAGTCGGTCTGGGTTCGATCCCAGACGGTCCCGGTGGCATTTTTCGAGACGAGATTTGTCTGATCACGCCTTCCGTCGGACGGGAAGTGAATGTTGGCCCCGGACTAACCTAAAAAAGGTTAGGTCGTTAGCTCAGTCCAGGTGTAGGAGTCGTCTCCCTAGGTCCTGCCTCGGTGGAGTCGCTGGTAGGCAGTTGGACTAACAATCCAAAGGTCGTCAGTTCGAATCCCGGGGTGTATGGAAGCTAAGTTGTAAAAGAGGTTTGCAATTGCCTCAACAATCAAGCCTTCGAACACCTAGTTTCGAGTAGGAATCTCGCAATCGAGAACGCCAAGGCAATGCTGTAGAGCGAATAATTTGATTTTTTTAACTGTTGAAAGATTCCCAAATAACTATATAAAAATATCTTAAATACCAAATATTTCCAACATTTTAAAATTATACAAAAGTACAGTCATCCCACATATTCGGAACACCCACAAATTCGGAACACTTTTGTGATAATTTGTCAATAGCATGCCAAATGCAGCTTTTCTCTCGACCCTAGGGGAGATGGGGGTAAGACGGCCACCCTAAGGAAGAAGTCTAATAAAATTTACACAACAGATTATTTTGATCTCAAATTACGTACATATTGTTCTACTACTAGTCCATTATAGAAATGACATAAATTTGTTAGTCTAAAAACCAATTTTCAATACTTTTCAGGAATTTTAAAAAAATAATTGAAATCGTATATATATGAAATACGCGGGGTAAGACGGCCAGTGCTATAAATTAACTTAATAACTTTGCTAAATCCACCCAAATTCCTACAAGGTTGGTTGAACAGACTTCTCTGAACATCATAACTATTTTGGTTGAAAAAATCAGGTTTCAAATGTGAAGAAAAATGCTGTTTAAAAATTTTCATATTTTGGCTCAGTGAATTTCATATTATTGCGACCACATTTTATGAAAAACTGTGAATTTTTACTACAAAACAAACACAATTTGATGCAAAATAATTAGTTTGTGTATTTTGATTAGAATAAGTAATTCAAAATTATGTAAACAATATTAAATTAGCGATTTTTATGAAAAGTTTGATAGGATTTCATACTATTCAATGAGTTTTGCTATATCACAGTAAAGTAGTTAACAGCATTTTGATTAAAAATGGATAGTTTTATTGAAAATGCTTTTCCTTATCTACAAATATGTCTTAATAGTCAAAAACCGTCAAAAATATAACCTATATCAATTAAAATCTACAAATTACGGGTGGCCGTCTTACCCCCGGAGGAGGTGGCCGTCTTGCCCCCAAATAAATTATTTTTTAAACATTTTTTGTAAATAGCTCATCGCATTTTCTAAACTTTTTCGAGGGACATAATCTAGGGAAAACTTCAATTTAACATGAAAAAATATTTGAAGACAGGAAAACATATTGTTATCTAACAAAAATGCCTAAGTTGTAATTCATGAAAATTACATCCAGTTTCAAGTTCAAAAATTAGTTGTTTATTTTGAGCTATTTTTATACTATTTCAAACAATATTTTTGGCAAAGGTGACTCCATATGCATTATTTAGAATGAGGAACAGTATTGCTAAACATTTTAGTAATATTCATTAGTATACTTAGTAAAACAGTGGGGTGGCCGTCTTACCCCGCCTGGCCGTCTTACCCCAGCTCCCTACTATTTTTAGAACCTTTATTTGGACATTTTCTTGCTATTTCACTAGTAAAAGTAGTACTGTTTGAACAAAAAACATCATTTCAAGACTATTTTATCCTGAGCAGCAAAACACTGCCTCCAAATTGCCTGTTCCATGAATGTGGGATGTTATTGTGCCTCCCACAATAGTGGAACACCTGAATTCAACTGATATTTTCACAATAAAAGTTATCAGACCATGGATAAAACATCACTAAGCTTGAGTTTCACTGGTTGCAGTGTGTGAAGTCATTATTTTGTTACAAATATGTACTCCTGGAGAGATCCAAAGTTTGTTTACATCCGTAAGAAAAAAGTGTTCCGAATTTGTCAAAGTTTACTTCAAAAACTTGATATAAAAGTTGAAATTTGCAGTTGTTCGATATAGCATTCGAATGATCGCAAGAAAAGATTCCAAATTAAGGTCAAAGCGAATCATTAAGTTCAATTATTGATTTGCTATGATTTTGAACATTGGTCGATCTGTAAACTGTTCCGAATATGAGGGATGACTGTACTCAAATCTGATTTAAAAACACAAACACAAAGTTTCATAGCAATTTGTCCTTAATAATTTGTTTGACTGAGAAAGCCAAAAAATATCTTATAAAATACTACTGAAAACAGATTACACCAAATGTTTTACAGTAAAAATTGTAAACAGTCCGTCGAGTCCGTCTCGATTATGCGAAGGTTTGAACAATAAAAAACAATTCGTATTTTTTTTATTTTCTTACTTTTAACATCAAATTCGAGTTCTGCGACTTAATTTTAGTCACTGTTGAGTGGTTGATTGCTCTTATTAAATTTAAAAGTGCATTTTTTCAATATTTAATTTCAGCCATTTTGATTCGCCATAATTCTAAATCATTTTAAAGTAGTTTAGGCTGGTGCACATTTTATTTAAAGTTTCAAAATTGGCCTCAAAAATCAGGGGGCAATTTTTTTCAAAAGACTTCAAAATTATAATGAAAGTTTAAGTGGAATCAACTGAAATCAATTTTAGTCCATTCACCTGCGTTCGGAATCATTTTTAGCATGTTTGGGTTGATTTAAAAATAATTTGAATTTTTGAAAATTTTCGATGTTAATTTTTTTTTTCGCTAAAATTTTTGTTTTCGTCAAATCTTACATTTTTTTTTGAAAACTAATGATTGTAAAACAACTGAACTAGTGTAAAATGCATTTTAAAACAATTTTTCCATGCAAATGTTGAAACTGTGGCTTTTTATTTCAATATTTATATATTTTATTTTTTTCCGAGGCCTTCGGATAATCGAGTCTGAACTGTATTCTTATTTTTAACGGCGCACATCAACGATTTTCGGTACCCAAATTCTAGTATCTTCGAAATTATGGGAACTGTCGGTTATTTATTCCCTAAAGTTACTGTCTACAAAAACAAAATCAAGCAGATGTTGACTCTTTTTACAATCATATTGTTGGAGGGTTAAATCCGTAATTTTGACAATTTTGGAATAAAAAAACAACAACTTCCTTGGCTGCTGTGCACTTAAGTTGATATTGAAATACATAATAAAATAAAAATAAATTGTTTATTGTGCTTATGAAATTCAATACTTATTGAAATAATACTTCAAAAATCATACCGCTGAGTAAATTTTCTATTGACACGCAAACTTGATCGGAAAAATTGCAGCTTATCAAACATTTGTTTTTTTTAACCGGGTCCGGTGGTGTAGTGGTAATCGTAGTTGCTTCTCTCCCCTCGCCAAAGAAATATATCATGGAATACTCAACAGAAAAAAAAACATTCTAATACACTGAAATAAATATCATGATTGCTGCTATTAGTTTCGCATATAGTTTTTTGCAGAATGCCTTTGCATTTGACCGGTATATGCGTTGAACATGAACTGTGTGAGCACTGCATATAAATGGATAAGAAATTGAAATATGCTACTGCATATAAAATGTATGTTCTCGGCACATGAAAAGTATATGCAATGCCCCAATGAATGATTTGGGGATATGCACCCGCATATAGCATGTAAGATTAACACTCTTGATTTTTAATTAATTTTCAATTGTATTCTAATAGTTATGCATTTTATTACTATGGATTACTTCTCATGTCGAACTGAGGTTTTATTTTTCTTTCGCAATTATAAAAAAGTTTTGATCAAATTGTTAACTTTTTTAGGCTACAATGAATGGCAGGACTTCGAGTGCTTCGGCGGTTCCTTGAACAGAGCTGTTTGTTGCTTGGAGGAAATCGCTTCGAGTGTGACCGATTCCGGGCGCAGAGTCTTCTCGAGCGGCTGCCTAGTTGCTCTTTGTTTCCGGCCGGTTGAGCCCGGTTTTCGGCACACCGTGCGTCCTTGACCTCACCAGCTGCTTGAAGTGGTCCTTCAGATCTTCAAACACTCGATCTTTTTCGAGTCAAGGTTGACCGGCAGCGGTGGATAGCCTGGAAGATTGTACTTGACCAGTTTTAGATCGATTGTTTTAACGATCTGTAAAAGGAAACACTTTTAGCATCGTTATCACCACAAAACACACTTCTCTTCTACAAACCTGGTTCGGAACCACTCCGACGATGCGGTTCACCACCTTCGGATGCAATCTGTACGGCCCGCCGTTGTTGTGCAGTCCCGGAACCATCGTCCAGTTGATAGTCATCTCCACTTCCTGAAAAGAAATCACAGTCAGCATCCACGATCACGAAGCTGCCATCAAAGTAATCGACGTGGCAAATCCGGGACATCCTCGAACAGCACACGCCCTGCATCGTCGAATACAGCCGGAACTTACCGGAGTGGCCAAACAGGCTCAGATTGGTGAACTGGACCCTCTGGACCTTCTTCGTGCCGGAACCGTCTGCCATCTCGGTCCGCGGAGAATCAAGTTTGAGACGCACGCGCAGTTTAACAAAAGACTAAATGAATCGCGGCTGTTGCTGCTGGCTGACACACACGCGCATGCAATTTTGTACACATTTTGGCACACATTCATAAATGTTGTGAACCGTGCATATAAGTTTCATGTAAAAAAGCACACTGCAAAATTCTATAGTATCCCGCATATAGATGTTATATGCGGAGCTCACGAATCATACTTGCCAAAGCAATATTTTTCATCGAGCATGAGTAAAATTCGGTTATAAGCATACGCATATAAAATCTAAGAAAATTGCTTGTAAAGAATATTTGTTAAGCATATAGAGATTAATATGATGAGTCATAGGTTTTATTATGCTACATTGAAGATTGGATATGTGCAGTGTACATATATAATCAATCATGAGTTTAGTTTCAGTGTAGAGAAAAGTATATGTTGAAGTCATTTAAGAGGAATTTGTCGAATTTTAACTAAACTTTAAATATTTTCCCGGTTTGTCAGTCGAATTCCCGAGTTTTTCCCGGTTTTCTCCCGGTGGAATAAATTCCCGGGTTTTCCCGGTTTTCCCGGTTTTTTCCCGAGGTGGCCACCCTGTTTATCCCAATCCACCGCAGCAACCAGAACCCACCCTGAACCACAACATTGCTCCTTTCAAAATTCGTTTGGAACTTGCCGTGTCCTTCATTTGGGAGGCCATTTTACAAGCTCCATAGGCTGAGCGCCTTATTTTCCATGGCGATCTGTTTGGCCTGAAAGCTGGAAACCCGGACCGTGGAGAATCGGCATCATCCAAATATTCACGAAGAAATATCTATATTTGACAAAAACTTTGCGCGTTGTGCTTGCCTTGTCTATTTAGCTCACGCTAGTTAGCATCCAAACCCAGCATCCAAATTTCGAAAACCGCTACCTAGCATCCAGATCCAGCATCCAAATTTCGAAAACCGCTACCTAGCATCCAGATCCAGCATCCAAGTTTAAACTACTTAAAAAAGTTGTTTTCAGTAACTATTTAGCTTAGAACAGTCAAAATAATGAATTCTGAGACGAAAACAACCTTAAAAAATCCATTCAAAAACTTTAAAAAATAAAAGCCGTTCAGTACAATAACCTGGATGCTGGCATGTTTTCTGAACGTAATTCATCAACCAATGTTTCTAAACTCATTTTGGGGTTCTCTGAACATATTTCAATCAAAACCACGTTGGATGCTGGGTTTTCCAATTTTATAAGGACTTGGAATATTTGATATTTGAATTTCTCAATATTTGGCTAATTTAATATTCTCAATCTTGGATGCTGGCATGTTTGCTGAACGTAAATCATCAACCAATGTTTCTAAACTCATTTTGGGGTTCTCTGAACATATTTCAATCAAAACCACGTTGGATGCTGGGTTTTCCAATTTTATAAGGACTTGAAATATTTGATATTTGAATTTCTCAATATTTGGCTATTTTAATATTTTCAATCTTGGATGCTGGAATTGGAAAAACCCAGAATCCAACGTGGTTTTGATTGAAATATGTTCAGAGAACCCCAAAAATGAGTTTAGAATCATTGGTTGATGAATTACGTTCCGAAAGCATGCCAGCATCCAAGATTGAAAATATTAAATTAGCCAAATATTGAGAAATTCAAATATCAAATATTCCAAGTCCTTATAAAATTGGAAAAACCCAGCATCCAACGTGGTTTTGATTGAAATATGTTCAGAGAACCCCAAAAATGAGTTTAGAAACATTGGTTGATGATTTACGTTCAGCAAACATGCCAGCATCCAAGATTGAAAATTTTAAATTAGCCAAATATTGAGAAATTCAAATATCAAATATTCCAAGTCCTTATAAAATTGGAAAAACCCAGCATCCAACGTGGTTTTGATTGAAATGTGTTTAGAGAACCCAAAAAATGAGTTTAGAAACATTGGTTGATGATTTACGTTCAGAAAACATGCCAGCATCCAAGATTGAAAATTTTACATTAGCCAAATATTGAGAAATTCAAATTTCAAATATTCCAAGTCCTTATAAAATTGGAAAAACCCAGCATCCAACGTGGTTTTGATTGAAATATGTTCAGAGAACCCCAAAAATGAGTTTTGAAACATTGGTTGATGAATTACGTTCAGAAAACATGCCAGCATCCAAGATTGAAAATTTTAAATTAGCCAAATATTGAGAAATTCAAATATCAAATATTCCAAGTCCTTATAAAATTGGAAAAACCCAGCATCCAACGTGGTTTTGATTGAAATATGTTCAGAGAACCCCAAAATGAGTTTAGAAACATTGGTTGATGAATTACGTTCAGAAAACATGCCAGCATCCAGGTTATTGTACTGAACGGCTTTTATTTTTTTAAAGTTTTTTGAATGGATTTTTTAAGGTTGTTTTCGTCTCAGAATTCATTATTTTGACTGTTCTAAGCTAAATAGTTACTGAAAACAACTTTTTTAAGTAGTTTAAACTTGGATGCTGGATCTGGATGCTAGGTAGCGGTTTTCGAAATTTGGATGCTGGATCTGGATGCTAGGTAGCGGTTTTCGAAATTTGGATGCTGGGTTTGGATGCTAACTAGCGTGAGCTCATGACTGTTGGTACTTAGGTACGTTTTATAAAATAAGAAATACCTATGGTAAGTATTTCACAGAAACAATTCTTCGAATATTCATATCAGTTAGTTGTTGTGTTCTTTTGAAAATATGAGTCGAGTCGATTGAGCCCTTCCATTTTCGAGCGATTGTCGTGCGTTTTTCAGGGAGCGAGTTGTGGCGCTATAACCACGGCAAATAGTGTCCAGGGTATTCGTGGAAATACAATGTCCCATCCCAGAGGGTCCAGGAGTACCAAACCTTCTTAGCATGGTACTCCCAACGTATGCAACCAAATCTCGGAGCGTATGGTGGTGTCCCCCCACGCTTCTTCCTCCCCTGTCGATTCAGAATTGTGTTGTTGTTCGAACACTCTGTGCTCAAACTCAACCCAATTACGAGTCATCTCTGCGATACGGCTTTACGCAGTATGCCTGGCCGCATTAACGCTTGTGATGTTTCAATGCATTCTAATGCAATGGCGCACTACAAATGTTAATAAATGACAAGAAGAGTGCTAGGCGTCATCTAACCTAAGGCACTCTCCAGGATCCCTTGATAAGATTAGATTAGATTGTCGTGCGTTTTCCAGCGTTTGCAAAAAAAAACTAGGCAGGCGATGACACGTTATGACCATGACAGTTCTTTATTTGGAGGGGGGGAGGAGGGGGAATTTTAACTCAAGAGGAAGGGGAGGAAGGTTGAAAGTAAACCAGAAACTATAACTAGCATAAACCGCCATTCAGTGCACCAAACAGACATAGGAAGAATTTATTGTGGGCTCAAATATATACACAAAAAAATGTGGGCTCAAATATACACTAGGGTGGTCCAAATCCGGACTTTTTTGGGGCTACCCCCTGAAATCAAAGATTGACCCATCACTAGGCTAAATTCCAGATTTGAGCTCATTCTGACCACGGGAACACCTCCCTCCAATCGCTTAAAGTTTGTATGGGAAAAATCGCTAAAATGTATGGATAAAAGCAACTGTTTTACTTTTTTACCTGTGGAATGCCCTATCATTATCCGATTCTTACCATTTCTCAAATGTAGAACCTTCATTAAATTTAGAACAACTTTCCCGAAGACACCATATTTTTAGGATTTTTCCCGCGAAGTTATTAACGCCCAAAACTGACCATTTTGCGCGGCTAGCTGTAAGGGCTACCTAACAACGATGTTTAATTTCCATTCGTACACGCACGTGCTCTCTCTCAGGTTCAAACTCTCTCACGAGCTTGCTTGCCTGCCTGCCTGCCTATTTACCTACAAGCGCGCGCTGTTTCTCTGCTTGGACTTTTGTCGTCGTCGTCGTTTTCGTTTGCTATCGGCTGCGCTGCGTTCTTGACATGTTTATTATAATTTTAAACTAAAATACCAGGTTTGTTTTGAGATATAAAATTTTATGTAATATGTGATCAACAAGAGATATCATATTATAAGAGCGTGTGAGAGAGAACACAAATTTGATGAATTAGTTCATCCATGAATCGTCATCTGTTCCGATCAAAACCTAACTGCAAACGTTTTGGAATTTTATTTATCTGCTTTTGTTACAAGAAATACCATGCAGTTTTTGTAGATAAAAAGGAAGGAATTTTCTTTAGATTTTTTTAGAACTGAATCCAAAAGAGTATCTTAAGGGAAGGCCGCAACTGCAAGATCTGAAGGTAGTTAACGATTGTGCAGAAAGAGATGTTTCCTGAATCGATAAAATTACAGGTAAACTGACAAAAATGATAAACAGTTGCAATATTTGTTGAAGGTGGCCTAAGAACACAGAAAGAAATGTCCAGAAAGAATAAAAAAAAATTAGAGAGTATGAATGAAAATTTGCAGCAATAATTGTAAAATTGCCTTGATTTGTTCTGATTTGTACTAAAGTATATTTTTGTTAAAGCAAACTACCTAAAGGAACAACATTTGTATTACCTGAAGATTTTTTTTAAATAATTGAATCATTATCATGTTTCTTTAGCATATACGAAAAACTGCGTGTAATGCTTGGAAAAACAAACAATCCCTGTTCTCATGACATTTTCTGTATTTTTTTAATTGAGCCTGAGCTCTTTTTTCTTTAAACTTTTTTAGCGCAGTTTTATTTTTATTTTTGACATAATTTAAGAATTTATATGCTAAATATATCTCAAAACAATCCTGCTATTTTAGTTGAAAATTATAATAAACATGCCAGAAACGCAGCGCAGCCGATAGCAAACGAAAACGACGACGACGACAAAAGTCCAAGCAGAGAAACAGCGCGCGCTTGTAGGTAAACAGGCAGGCAGGCAGGCAAGCAAGCTCGTGAGAGAGTTTGAACCTGAGAGAGAGCACGTGCGTGTACGAATTGGAAATTAAACATCGTTGTTAGGTAGCCCCTTAAAGCTGGCCGCGCAAAATGTGTCAGTTTTGGGCGCTAATAACTTCGCGGGAAAAAATCCTAAAAATATGGTGTCTTCGGGGAAGTTGTTCTAAATTTAATGAAGGTTCTACATTTGAGAAATGGTAAGAATCGGATAATTATGGCGCCTTCCACAGGTAAAAAAATAAAACTGTTGCTTTTCTCCATACATTTTGATGATTTTTTCCATACAAACTTTAAGCGATTGTAGGGAGGGGTTTCCCGTGGTCAGAATGAGCTCAAGTTTGGAATTTAGCCTAGTGATGGGTCAATCTTTGATTTCAGGGCTAGCCCAAAAAGTCCGGATTTGGACCACCCTAATATACACACAAAAAATTATTACTGTAATGGCAAAAGTAACTTACTCTTGATATAAAAGGTGGTCAAAATTTGCTACATTAAAAGTTTTTTTCTTGTTTTGAAAATGAAAACTTTTACTGCTACAGTTTTCGAAAATCTCATTGCTAACTGATTTAAAAGTTTTAACTTTTAATTCGACTGTATATTTTTTTTCATTTTGTCGGTCTCGTGTAACCGTGTACGACTAAGTCCAAAATGTGAACAAACGTTTAGTGATTGGTGGTCCACGACGACAATCAAAACCGCATCGGCCGCAGCCAGAACTTGGACGCGGACACCTTCGTAGTAGGATGGTGCGGGTGCGGAACAAGGTTGGGGGATTGGGGGAATGTTGGTTTTCAAAAGGATAAGGCCATGGCTTCCTGCAGGACCTGCAGCCGTTTCACGACCGAAATGGGTAAGAAGGAAGCTTGGGTGTTTGGTGGCGTTTGTGATTGATTTTGTTTGTTTTCTAGAATGCCGTTTGTGCGGTTGGATCGGAGGTCGGGATGTGGATTTGCACCGGTTGTATTCGGTGGTGATGGCCCGGGGTGGGTAGACGAGAGGAGAAGAATCCAACGGAAGAGGAAAACGACGAGATGCGGCATAATTGGTCAGCGCAGATGTTGCACTCGGTGCCGGCGGTTTACGACCATCAGCAGCATTATGTGCCGGAAGTGATGATGGGTCAGTGTGGGATGTCCTGAGGGTCCGCAGTCCATTTCTCGTTGCGGGACATATTTGACGAGTATTACCTAAACATCCGGAAGAACAGTTTGCACCAGTTCTGGAAGGACCGTCTGTATGAAAGCCGCAGGTCCTGGAGCTGTCGTACTCGGATTACTTCCAGAGGTTGGAGCGAGATCCGACGAACCTGATCAAAAACATCTAGGTACCTGGAATACCGAAGAAGTCACCGGTGAGTTTTGAGAATGTGTTCAGTGTCTTGCCAATTTCATTTACTTTCAAACTCTTTCAGCAACTCCCGCCCGCAAACGCTCATCTCGCGACGGCGCAGCTTTGGTCGGATGAATTTAGACGGCGAATTTGCAACATCTGTGTCATTCTCGAAGGAGGACGAAGTGATCGGGAACTATCCGTTCAGACGCTTCACTTCCCAGCCGGAAAACATCGACTCTCCTTGCCGAATCAACAACCAATTGCCAACTCCTCCAAGCCTGTCCAGATGATGGGCGGTAACGAGACCACCCTGTTCTCTACATCGCTATCGTGCTCCAAAATGAAGGCCGCAATGTTGCTGCCCAACGAAACGTCCATCCGTAACCTGCTCAGCCTGGAGTCTTCGGACGTGACCGGTGGAGTACCGTAAGAATCGGTACAGCTTGGACGCGACAGTTGGCCAACCATAAGCAGATGCGATAAATACAAAAAATCGAAAACATACTGTTTTTATATTAAATAGTGAAACAAAATCCATCACTTTTTTCGAAAATCATCACTGTAATGTTAAATGTAATTTATTCTTGCCATAAAAAGTTTTTTCTTATATGAAAAGTAAAAAACTTTTACCGATACAACGATTTTGTTCCAGAAATGCATGGTAGTATCAACAACTTTCCAACTTATAAATTAAAAAGTTTTAACTTTCTACGAATATTCACCAACGCGAACTTTTAATCCAACGAACGATCTTTTTAAATTTACAGTATTTTTTCTTTGTGTGTATGAAAAATAAAATCGAAAATTTAAGTTTTTTGACAAAGAATTTTGTCCTAAGGGCTATGTTCTGGTGAGGTGTCAATCCAGAAAACCGAAAAATGTCGCGCGTTACGAAAATGTTTCATGCTTGGTACTGGGGAAGAGGTCTGCGACGCAACAAGGCACTGTTTCGTGGAATTTTCCACACAGTTGAAACTAAAAGCGAATGATGAGGTTTGGGATAACCGGCGCAAAAAGGCGGGGCATCCGTCTCCATTTCAAGCCAATATAAACCCCGCTCGATCAGCCCAGGGAAATCATTCTTCTTGGTTTTTAGTACTCGTAATTAGAATGGCCATTTTGACGGTATTGTCCACAACCTGGAGTGGCCGGTGCCCTCAGGGAGGTTGTCCCGGGGAGACATTTATCAAACCATACGGTTTTGGGCAATATGGGTATCAAACTTCTTGGTTTTCTGGTACTGGTAATTAAAATGGCCATTTTGACAGTATTGGCCACAACCTGGAGTGGCCGGTGCCCTCAGGGAGGTTGTCCTGGGAGGACATTTACCGAACCATACGATTTTGGGCAATATGGGTATCAAACTTCTTGGTTTTCTGGTACTGGTAATTAAAATTGCCATTTTAACAGTATTGGCCACAACCTGGAGTGGCCGGTGCCCTCAAGGAAATTGTCCCGGGGAGACATTTATCAAACCATACGGTTTTGGGCAATATGGGTATCAAACTTCTTGGTTTTTGGTACTGGTAATTAGAATGGCCATTTTGACAGTATTGGCCACAACCTAGAGTGGCCGGTGCTCTCAAGGAGGTTATCCCGGGAGGACATTTACCGAACCATACGATTTTGGGCAATATGGGTATCGAACTTCTTGGTTTTCTGGTACTGGTATTTAAAATGGCCATTTAAGCAGTATTGGCCACAACCTGGAGTGGCCAGTGCCCTCAGGTAGGTACTCCCGAGAGGACATTTACCGAACCGTACGATTTTGGACAATATGGGTATCAAAATTCATGTTTTTCGATACTAGTTATGAAAATGGCCATTTTGACAGTATTGGCCACAACCTCATAAGTTGGCCAACTGCGATCGTTTGACGTTTGATTGTTAATATTCGTTCTATTATTTTTTTAAATGGAAATTGTTTGGGGGAAAATATTTCAATTAATTTAAACGCCAAGCGTCAAAAGCTTTAAAATTTGCGCCAAAAGCAGGGAATGGAATATTTCAAGAAATAACTCTTTCGTGAATTTTTCGTTGGCCCTGAAAAGCGCCACTTGGTTAATTTGCAGCAGAAGTTGATTCTTGCGTCCATTTTCTCGAGCGTTCATCCAAGTAGGCCTTGTGTTTCTCCTTCGACGGCATCTCGGCAGCAATTTCACACACACGCTGGCGCTGGCGTGATTCTTCTTCTCGGAGCTCTCTCTTGATTTCCTTCAGTCGTTGTTTTTTCCGCTGCTGCTGCTGCTGCTACGATGTTGTCGGTTCGAACGATGACGATGTAATGAAAATCGTTGGCAAAAATGCTGCCTTCACGACTCCACGGCAAAACAAAACAGCCAATCAGAGAGCGGAAAGATTTTTTGCGTGGGTCAAAGCACGCGCTTGCTTGTTCAAGGCCAACTGCGATCGTTTGACGTTTGACACTTGCAAGCGAAAATGTTTAATATTCGTTAATTTTTTTTAAAATGAAAATTTTGGGGGAAAAATTTAAATTAATTTAAACGCCAAGCGTCAAAAGCTATAAAAATGCACAAAAAGCAGTGCATGAATCATTTGAAGCAATAACTCTATCGTAAATTTGTCGATGGCCCTGAAAAGTGCCAGTTGATTCTTGTGGCCATCTTCACGAGCGTCCATTCAAGTAGGCCTTGTTTTTCTCCTTCGACGTCATTTTGGCAGCAAATTTCACGCACACACTGGCGTGTTTCTTCTTCTCGGAGCTCGCTCTTGATTTCCTCTAGTCGTTTTTTCCGCTGCTGCTGCTGCTACGATGTTGTCGGTTCGAAAGATGACGATGGAATGAAAATCGTTGGCAAAAATGCTGCCTACACGACTCCACGGCTAAACAAAACAGCCTGCGATCGTTTGACGTTTGACACTTGCAAGCGAAATTTTTTAATATTCGTTAAATTTTTTTAAAATGAAAATTTTTGGGGAAAAATTTAAATTAATTTAAACGCCAAGCGTCAAAAGCTACAAAAATGCACCAAAAGCAGTGCATGAATCATTTGAAGCTATAACTCTTTCGTGAATTTTTCGTTGGCCCTGAAAAGCGCCATTTTGTTAAATTGCAGCAGAAGTTGATTCTTGTGGCCATCTTCACGAGCGTCCATCCAAGTAGGCCTTGTTTTTCTCCTTCGACGTTATCTTGGCAGCAAATTTCACGCACACGCTGGCGTGTTTCTTCTTCTCGGAGTTCGCTCTTGATTTCCTTCAGTCGTTGTTTTCAGTGGAGGCAGGCCAGCTGGAATTATTGAGAGCCACCGGAATATTCTGGCCCCAAGACCCGGAATGGTCAGATCCCTCCGGGTTGTTCCGATGGTAGGCCATACAAGACTGGTCAATATGGGTATCAAACTTTTTGGATTTTGATACTGGTGATGAAAATGGCCATTTTGACAGTATTGGCCACAGCCTGGAGTGGCCGGTGCCCTCAGGGAGGTTGTCTTAGCTGGACATTTAACGAACTAAACGATTTTGGGCAATATGGGTATTAAAATTCATGATTTTCAATGCTGGTAATGCAAATGGCCATTTTGACAGTATTGGCCACAGCCTGGAGTGGCCGGTACCCCAGGGAGGTTCTCTCAAGAAGACATTTACCGAACCATACGATTTTGGGCAATATTGATATCAATATTCATGGTTTTCAATATTGGTAATGAAAATTGTAATTTAGAGAAAAGTTGGCCAAAAGCTGGAGTGGCCGGTGCCCTAAAGGAAAGTTTTCCCGGGGAGACATCTACTGAACCAACGAGTTTTGGCAATATGGGTATCACAACTCATGGTTTTCAATACTGGCCATTTCGAAAATGGTGGCCACAATCTGGAGAGGCCGCTACCTCACGATTGTTCCGATTGGGGGACAAACATCGAACCATACAGATATCATGGTTTTTTATACAAAGCATAAAGAGAAATTGAGCGAAAATAAAATCCAATGATGCTTTGATTTTATCTGACGCATAATTCAACAAAATGGCTTAGTTCTCGATTGAATTTTCAAAAGGCCCTATCTGCATAGGAAACCCATGAGTTTTAAAAACTTTTCTGCTAAGTTCTTTGTCATAATGGTCATGTGTAACATAACCTGCACCTTTTTTTGGAAAAATATCAATTTTCATTTGTTTTCATTATAATTAGTACAAACATCACAAAAAAAGTCACAAAAAAGTAAACAAATATTTTTGGCCGCTCGCTTCTATGGAAAGGCACCATAGCGTAAGCGACGGGATCGGGATCAAACACACGAACGGAATTATCGGAATAAAAAAAAAACGAAGTTGACTTTATAGCTGTCGGCCACCATTGCTAGTACCAACCACTAGTGTCTTCCTTTTAACTACAAGGACTTCGCCGCCCTGGGCTCCTAAGTGTATGAAAGTATGGCACGGAGCGACGGCGCCGAATACCCATATTTACACAAAGAATTTTAGAGCACCCGCCGCGGGATTCGAACCGGCGACCTCTGGATTGTGAGTCCAGTGCGCGGTCCGATTGATCCACACGAGCGGGACGCGGAATTATCGGAATACTCTGATCAAAACCAAGAAAAACTTAACATTTTGACGTATAGCGGGCACGTGTGAACAGCCATTAATTGAATTAAAATCAAAAAAATAAGTTGATTCAACGCCGATCATAGTAGAATCAACCACGAGGCGGTCACTTGAAATATATTTCATTTATAGCATACGTTCATCCGTATGTGCATCCATATTTACGTGCATGTTTTTTTTTAGTTGTCATAGCCTTTGCCCTCGTTTACAAACAAGTTGAACGATAACAAAGCGTTCGACATAAATAAATTCAAAGTCGCTGCAGCAGGCTGAGGCGAACTCGGATGGAAAAACAAATTCAATCGCAGGTAACTGCGACAAGCTGTGTCCCGAGAAGACTATCGCGGTATAAAACTGCATATGCTGGAAGGCCATCACATTTTGCCGGCTTGCTTAACAAGATCAAGAATAAGTTCCGGAAGGTTTAAGGTGGCGACCGGTGCTAGAACAGGGGCAGTTAGGCGCGATGAGCTGGATGGATGTATGGACAAGGATGTAGCAACATCGAAGCAACAGCAAACGAAGAGCAAACTAAATAAGAAGTGAGTCAAGCCGCCAAAATGGGCAAATTCATGCATCGGTGGAATCGGTCCTGTTGGGCATATTCAAGCAAGCTCATGGTCCAAAGAACGAGTTGTAATGGTCCCGATGGCCGCTGGATGTTTCTGAGTGCCGGTGATGGTCCCCGCACGAAACTTTTTCTCCTTGCGCTCGTTGCAGTTATCGGCCGATGACGCCTGTTCCGCATCGGCAACACAATCGGGTGTGGCTTCCTCAGAATTACTCACATCCAGATCAGATAATCGTGTTACGACCGAGTAGAAAACCCATGAGAAGCAGAACGCCATTACCTGTTCCCCAACCTTGGTGATAGCGATGCCCAATGGTTATGTGTCTGTTCTAACGAAAACCAATCGATCTTATCCAAACATGGCCGCCGCTTCGGCGATCCGGATGTTTACTACCGCACCAGCCGTTGGATGATCCGGAAGCTGTCTAGTTGTTCTGGTCCTGGTCAAATTCGGTCGTCCGGCAGCAATCTAGCTGTTCCGTTGGTTCGCAACTCGTCGGCTAGGCCAACAACATCTGCTGCTACGGCGATTCGAAAGCATTCATGGGCCTTGGCCGTTGGATAGTCATGGGTTCTTGCGGGAAAACTTGCGGTAAAAAAGTCCAAGGGAAAGTGCTTTTTGCTTAAGCCACGTCGAAGCAGCTGTCAAAAAGGTGCTCGTTTTATTGACTGGCAAAACGTCACTTTTGTAAAAGTGACGTTTTGCCAGAACACATACAGTGACTTTAGCGCATCCTGTGCATCCATATTTACAGATATTTAGGTACCATATTTACGTGATGCGCTCCGTAGTCGCTACGGATCAAAAGGGTGCCCAACCCCGTGGAATCAACACAATAATTTTGTTGATATTTCCAAAAAAGATTTGACAAAGAGAGATTCAACTCTAAATTTTGAGTTGTTTCAGTTGGTTTTGAGATCTGTTTCAACAAAAAATCGTCATGTGGAAACAACAAAATAATTTGTTGATTCAAACAGACTTGATTTTTTTGCGTGACGATGTACTAAAAGCGCTCTCTGATGTGGATGCTGCTATAGGACCTGGTCCGGATGGAATTCCACCGTCACTCGTCAAATCCTGTGCTAGCTCGCTCGCCGTTCCAGTAAAGGGGATCTTCAACGAGTCGCTCCGGCAGGGCGTTTTCCCTGCGATGTGCAAAGATTGCGCCGATCACTCCGATTCACAAGTCAGGATGCACCCAGAAAGTCGAGAACTATCGTCAGCTATCGATTCTTAACTGCCTTGCCAAAGTGCTGGAGAAGATTATGTACGAAAGATTGTATGCGGTAGTAAGTCTGATCATTTCGGGTGACCAGCATGGATTCATGCGAAAACAATCGACAACAACCAACCTCCTTGCTTTTGTACACCCAACAGTAAACGCCCTCGAGGCCGGTGAACAGGTAGACACTATCTACATCGACTTTGAGAAGGCGTCCGATATGTTACCTCATGCACTTACCGTTCGGAAGCTCCGCAATCTTGGTCTCCCCGACTGGATTACTGAATGGCTTTGTTCGTACCTCACGAATCGGTAGGCCTTTGTCAACCTTCGAGTCGCTCATTCCGGCATATTTGAAATTCCTTCCGGCATATTTGAAATTCCTTCCGGCGTCCCACAAGGCAGTCATCTAGGTCCTCTTATTTTTATTCTGTTTGTGAACGAAATCTGCGCGTTTACCAGCTCCAGTACGCTGATGTACGCTGACGACTTGAAGATGTTCCACAAAATAAAGAACAACGTCGATTGCTGTGCGCTGCATAAACATAAACTCTCTTCTCAACTGGTGCGATTTGAATGGCATGAAGGTGCAAGTGAAGAAGTGCAAGGTTGCCTCGTTCAGCCGTTCTAGGGATCCCTTGGAGCAAAGTGCTCTAAATCGTGTTACCTCGATCAAGGATCAAGGCGTGACGGTATATCGTAAAATGAGGTTCAATGAACACATTGCGCTGACAGCTGCAAAGGCATTTGCCATGCTGGGTTTTCTGAAGTGAAACACCGCCCACTTTGACGACCCGTTTGCTCTGAAGGTGTTGTTGTACGTCTCGCTGGTCAGGAGTGTACTGAAGTATGCTGCGATAGTCTGGGCGTCCTATCACGTAACGCACTCTGCACGGTTTGAACTAGTACAGCGTGCCTTTGTGAGGTTTGCTTTACGCAAGCTAGCATGGACCAACCCGCAAATCTTGCCACCGTACGAGGAACGCTGCTTGCTATTTAGGCTGCAATCTCTCGCTTAGCGTAGGATGCAGCGCCTCTTCGTGTTCGACCTGCTGCCAGGCAAACTCGACTGCGACAGCATCCGCGGCAACGTACGCTTCAACGAACCGGCGCGCCAAGGACTGAGAAGTTAACGTCCTTTATTGTGGTTTCCGAGGCATATTATAGCGGCTTTGGCTGCGGATCCTTATGTTGCTATGGGGCGCTGGTTCGATTCCCGCCTTATCCTCCTGGCCTTTTATCGGATGGGGAAGTAAAACGTCGGTCCATAGCGTAAAGGAGGTTTTGAGTGACTCACACATAACCTTCGGACGCCTAGAAATGAGCAGAAACTCGAGCGAGGCTGCGCCAAGTTCCTCCTTACTTGGCAGATTCGCTTCCAGCTGCTGCGCGTAACTGTGGGTCACTTCCCCGTTCTGGAGACACGCGGTGTTGAACTGAGGGGCCAGCCGGCTTCGGCGTTGGTTGTACACCGTCGACAGCTTCGAACGCATGTCAACTCCAACTAGGTAGTGGTCCGAGCCAATATTCGCACCGCGAAAGGTCGTGGTCGATTTGTGTTTTTGTCCGTTGGTCAGGTGATGCCCAGGTGGCTTTGTGGATGTCTTTTCGAGGAAAATAGGTGCTTCTGACTACCATTCCACGGGAGGCTGCAAAGTCGATGCAGCGTTGGCCGTTGTAGTTCGTGACCGCATGTAGACTTTCTGGTCCTATTGTTGGTCGAAACATTTCCTCTCTTCCGAACCGAGCGTTCATGTTCCCAATGATGACGTTCACATCCTGTCGCGTACAGCCGTCATACACCTCCTCCAGCGTCGCGTAGAATGTTTCTTCTCATCATCGTTTTTTTCCTCGTGGGGGCGTGGAGGCATTGCACGTTTTTTCCTCGTGGGGGCATTGCACGTTGATGATGCTGTATATGAAGATTATCCTCAACTTGCACATCCGCTCGCTGATCGCCGTGAAGCCGAACACGCGATCCTGCATCTTGCCCCGCATGATAAAGCCGATACCCAGCTTCTTGTCCTTGCCGCCGCTCATAAAAAAATGGAATCGGTCTGCTGACCTGGCCAGTCGAGCACCTGCTCCTTCTCCAAGCACACCTCCTGCAGTGCCACAACACCGAAGTTGCGAGGTTGCAGGTTGCAGTTCAAAGAAAAGAGTCGCCAATCGCAAGTCTGCTTTTCTATGGGCTTCTGCAGTTTGTTCCGGATTTCTAGCCTTCTTGCATAGAATAGGTATAGGTAGAATTGCCACTCATTCATCTAACCGGGAGACAAAACAGTGCTGCCTAATTGAGATGGTGGCGAAACGGGGAACTAACCTACCCTGCGCATTCAAGATACAAGATGATCGTAGTTAGGTGGTCATTGAATATTATTTTTCAAATTTCTTGCAAATGTTTGCAAATGCAAAATTTAGCGTTCCGTATGTTCCGGTGGTTCAAAATTGCAAGAGCTTTTTTTCTGTTTGCAAGAACTTACGAAGTTCTTTGGATCGGTCTTTCGCCAGCACACAAATTCAGCTACAGGAACGATTTTTTCGCCGGCACACACATTTGGCAACAGGAAAGCTTTTATGTTCTCCAACTGTCAAATTATTAGCTGTGGTGCGTTTCTGGGGAACGACCGAAAAGAACCGATGACAAAAAGGGGAAATGCCACGTGTTTAGGGATAGCCACCGAGCGGAGGTTTTCCCCAACGAAAACAAAAAATTTAAAAGCTTTTAGCTGTATATGCACTTCGGAAGGAACCGGTCAAGAAAAAAATCAAATGGGCAGCAGCGGCGGCGAGAGCAAGCCAGAAGGGGGAAGAAATGCTCCAAGAAATCGCTCCCTCTCCTTTGTTCTGCTGTTCGTAATGCTGTTTCTTGACCCCTTTCCTTCCGAACTCCCGATAAGCTCTTCCGGCTCTGAATCTCCGAAGCACTATTTTCGCTCTGCTAGAATTCTGTAAGAATTCTGTGAGAACACAGTGACTGGGCAGCTTCCGCAATTAAAACAAATCAACTTTTATTTATTTTTTCAGTAAACAGCATTTAAAGGACGTGCAGATGAATAATTCAAAGCATTTTTGATTTTGATTATTCGTAAATTGATTGAGAACCGATAAAAAAACCGCTTTGTTAACAACTGGCGCTAAGGACCTTTTGAAAAATAACCCGAGAAATGTCAAATCAAAACGCGCCCGCTATCTGTCACTGCAAATGACAGCGTGCCAAAAATGCGCACCTCATTTAGTTTGCAGACTTTTTAGTTCCCCGTTTGGCCTGATGATGGCGCTGTCGGCAGTGTCGCCAAGCGATTATATAGGGCAAGCAACGAGTGGTAATTCTACCTATACCTATTCTATGCTTCTTGCCATTCGCGAACCTTTTTTTCGATAGGCAGCCTTGTCAGGGCTGCGCTACCTAGTCTAGGGGTGGAGAACCACCTACGAGCCTAGCTCCGGTTTTTCACGCAACGGTAACGGGGCTTTTATCTCGAAGCCTAACGGTCTTCATATCCGGAAGAGGACGTCCTGCGTTTGTGCGTGTATGTGCTTCACTTTATAGCACAGAGATTTTCACAACAATTCAAGAAAATTATATTTTATTTCAGCAAATAAAAAGTTCAAAACTGTGTGTGTGTATACGCAATCGACACAACAGCACTGCCACAGGCCTTGTTGCTACACCACACTTCTCGCTTTGTTCTGCCTGTACATCCCGCGACGACGACGATGGATGGCCAAAATAATTTCACTCACCCGGCCGTCGATTGCGGCTCAATTATAACGCACTATGCCGGCGTTAATTGATAACACTCACGGTCGCTGCGGAACGGCAATTCGGCGGTTCTAAGGACACTTTCATGGAGCCGTACCGAGGTGCAAACTTCAACGCGCAACGTACACACACGAACTTTCATATGGGACTGCTAATATTTTAGCCATTTTTCTAAAGCTTCAAAAACATCCTCGAAAATCGCACAGTTACAAAATTTCTTACATTTTCAGAAATCATATTCCAATTGCTGACGATTTTATTTAATTGTTTCTTTGAACAATTTAATTTAATAATTAATAATGATTGCTTGATTTCATTTCGTTGCAGGAACACATCCTGCTTACGGGAAAAGTAGAAGACCTCGGACAGCTTTTTCTTCGCAACAACTTTTGGAATTGGAGAAGCAGTTCAAAGTTAGTAAATATTTGTCAAGACCCAAACGTTATGAAGTAGCAAACCAGCTACACTTGACTGAAACTCAGGTAATAACATTTTGATTATTAAAATCACGTTTTGTTACTATATATGGGTCATTCCATCTGAAGCGGAACAGCATTTGAAAATTAGTATCTCCGATTCTGCTCAAGTTTTGCAGAGCTGATGAGACTATCAAATCCAAATCGGACCTCCCCCTCCAGTTTTGTACCCTCCCAAAAAATCGACTTTTTGGCGATTTTTGAGCGATACCCCTATCTTCAAACGGCGATTGCTCAGGAACCACAAATCTTAGAGAGTCGGTCTTCGGACTCGGACTCGGACTCAATTTTGATGGAAATTGGACGTAGAATCCATTTCCGTGATCAAAATTTGGATTAAAATAATTGTTCTACCCGTGCTCGAACCTCACTTGCTTAAGAAAAAGGTGAAGTTTCAAAACAATGGACAGTGAAGAAAATATACTATGTAAAGAATCAATAGTAAAAGAAAGATAGTAATTTATATAAAGTAATAGTAATAGTAGATAAAGAAATTAACAATAGTTAATAAATAGAGGTAACAAACAAGCTTAGATTGTATTGAGGGCAATCTACAGGAAAGAGAAATTATTCAAATAGATAAATAAAGAAAAGGCACATGATAAACAAAATTGACATCGCTGCCAAATTAAGGGAATGCAGATAGTTTTGTACAGCAGCATCAATTAGTAAAATATAGTGAAAAGGCGTTGAGAAATAAGAGAATCAAATAAGTAAAATCGAAATCAAATGGAGGATAGTAAACAGAAGCCGTTTAAGAAAATCAGTGAAATAAAATAAACAGAAGATAGCTGTTAGCTGGAAATGGAAAGGAGAGAAACCCCGTTCTGTGACGTTCAGGTACATCCACAGCAGTTGACTCAACATACTGCGAATCAAAACAATACCGTCTACAATCACAAATTACTTCCCTTTCCCACATTGACGCGCCCCTTTCTTCTAGCCGTCTCGACTCTGACCCTCGCTGGTCAAAGGTTTACGATCCGTTTCCACAGGCCACCAGCTAGGTCATCATGAAAACCAAGCCAACGTGGAGGTAAGAAAATAGGACACTTGCAAGGAACCAGAGCTATACTGTCCTGATCAAGAATGATCTAACAGGACTACGGACGTAGTCAGTGACGCTCCTTTCAGGATGTTCCTCGCCTGTGCGTCAACTGAAGAGATACCATCAGTATCATTCGCACTTGGCCTGCATGTAGAGCTGGATGTAGTAGATGAAATAATTCTCATGGGTTCTAGAGCTTTTGTCATGTGCGGTAGCAAAATAGTGCCTGTTGCGATGGGAAAGAGGTTTCGGAGTCACCAAGTCTCGAAAGCAGGCGTATTGATAGTGCCAGCTTCAAGCTGTAGAAAGTAGTTTTATTAGATGAATTCAAGGTTAGTACAATAAATTTAATTCTTACAGTTTTAGTGCACCGTAGGGGCGATTTGGAACGTGGGTCAATGTCTACCGTATAACTAGTGAGCGACTTGTGAATAAACTTTTTATGCTCGGCTACTGATCGTCGATCGCGTGACAGCTGACGCTTCGGGTCCGTGGGACTATCGGCATCTGGGGTACCTTGCAGCGTCGCGATTGAATTGACGGCGGACTACGTCGCAACATACCCCCACCCGTGAACCGTAATGGTGGCTTGTAGCGTCAGGTTCAGAGTCCTTCAAGACGCCCAAAACAGCCAAGTTTGCTGATCTCCGGAAAGTCCCCGTCATGTCTTGTATTTGAGGAGGAAGAGTTCGTCCAAGATGTTTGAAGCGGAGGAGCAGCTCGTAGCTCAGGGGATGTTTGGCAGCTAGCAGATCACAGGATGCAATGATTCGCACAGCTGATCTCGGGTGTTCGGTTTTCTCGTCAACACCACAGTTTACGAAGTACCAGATTCGCCAGTACCTATTTCCAGCGCTGATCCAACAGATCCAGCCCAGGTAGCAGCGAACCGAGCCGGCAAGACTTACAAGTAGGATCGTGCATCGTTGTTGATGCGTTTTGTCACCGGCATGCTGATCAGCTGTTGGCAGGAGGGGCAGGGGCCAATGTTTGTTTTGGTCATTAGAGCGAACGACCGGCTTTGGCCGGTATCAACGAAGACGGCGATATCCATATCTAGGTGAATGGGATTGTTACCTGGTGTTCATTCATTGGAGTCGCTGTGTTCGGTCGGTTGCGTTTTCGCAGCCGCTCGGTCAGCGCTGACGAGTTGAGATGTTCAGCCTTGACAAGTTGAGTCCGTTCAATGCTGTGCGGCGCGGGTAGAGTCTCGAAGACGCGCCACATGCTGGTTGGTCGTAGTAGAGTTGCTTTGGTAGTCGTTTTGTTTACACACTTTGGTCTCGACGATCTCGACTGGTTTTTGCTTTGTTTTATCTCGTTGCGGTGGTAGATGAGATATCGAGCCGGAATATCAAGCTTTGTGAGTGTCTGCTGTTGAATTTGCTTGAGAGAGTGTGTGTGGAGGAATCGTTGGCGGTACCACCATGAACTCGTGGAACTTTTGTATGACGTACGCAGGGTCTCGAAGACGTGCTGTACGCTCGACGGCAGAGGAAGCAGCCCTTTTGCATGTGTTACCAATAGTTCCCGTCGGAGATGAAGCGTTCTATCGACGTCTGAGTGGCCAGGAAAGGTCGACGACGTGTGGCCACTGGTGACGAAAGGCGGATTTAGGAGGATGCATTGAACAGGGGCAACTCATTCCAGGTGTTGAATATGATAGACGACGCTTCGGTGGGACGATGTAAGTAGAGTTGCAGACGAATGTTGCGCTCCTCGATGCATTGCCTTGCTAAACTTCGAGCTGAAGAAGCTTTAAGGCAGTGTCTTTTTGTAGCTCTCTTCTCCTCTCGTCGATCCGGCGTAAGGCCTCGTCGAATTCGCGCTGTTTAGCACCCAGCTTCAACTCGATTTCTCGCTCTCGCCGTAGCTGTTCCATCTCAATGGCTCTTAACTGCTCCTTGAGAAGAGCCCGTTTACTGCACCCAGCTTGGGTTTCTCTGGATTGAACATTGCACAGTGGGCGAAATGGAACCCAAAATCGGACTTAATTGAACGCGGCTGGTTCCCTGGTATGAAAAATAGTGTTTCTCATGTAAAAAAATCCGGGGAATCGAATGGTGATGGTTTCATCCACCGCACGAAACGGCAAAGGGTCCATTTTGCCCCACCCCATTTTATAACATTTTTCTTGAAAATTGGTCTGTATTTAGAGCGGAGGCTTTATGCGGCCAAAATGCACTTAACTTATGTGAAAATGTCCCAGGAATCTAGTAAAAATAACCACTTGCACCGCAAAATCATCTAGGGTCCATTTAACCCAATTCCGCTATAAAAGCATTTTTGGCCATTTTCAAATGTTAGGTCAGATTTTAAAAATCTGAAAATATTTTTATCGTAAAGATCAGACAATTTTACATAAGAATGACGATTTGCATTTGATAGTTTGACACATTTATGCTGATAAAAATAAAAAAAATTGCAAAAGGCAGTTTATTCTGCGTTTGGGAAAATTGGCTTGAAACTGATTCTTCAATCTTTTTATTTAATTTAATTTCTATATCAACATAAATGTATCAAACTAACAAGTGCAAATCGTCATCCTTATGTAAAATTGTCTGATCTTTACGATAAAAATATTTTCAGATTTTTAAAATCTGACCCAACATTTGAAAAGGGCCAAAAATGCTTTTACAGCGGAATTGGGGTTAAATGGACCCTAGATGATTTTGCGGTGCAAGTGGTTATTTTTACTGGATTCCTGGAACATTTTCACATAAGTTAAGTGCATTTTGATGGCCGCATAAAGCCTCCGCTCTAAATACAGACCAATTTTCAAGAAAAATGTTAAAAATAGGAATTGGGGCAAAATGGACCCTTTGCCGTTTCGTGCGGTGGATGAAACCATCATCAATCGATTCCTTGGATTTTTTTACATAAGAAACACTATTTTTCATACCAGGGAACCAGCCGCGTTCAATTAAGTCCGATTTTGGGTTCCATTTCGCCCACTGTGCATTGGGGTGAACGGAGGGGCATAGGTTGGGGTCCAGAACTCTATCACACGTGTAGACATGATCTTCCTACTTTCCCTAACCTATATATATAATGGGTTTGGACACCAATTCCATCTATTTCTCAATAAAAAAATTCACAAATGTCACTTAAGCGGTCATAACTTGAG
This sequence comes from Culex quinquefasciatus, assembly GCF_015732765.1. NCBI lineage: Eukaryota > Metazoa > Arthropoda > Insecta > Diptera > Culicidae > Culex > Culex quinquefasciatus. The sequence continues at coordinate 93,321,275 of NC_051863.1, read as the reverse complement.
ACTGAACGTTGCCAGATCTTCAAACCTAACCAACGATGGGTCGGATGATGGATCCAGACATAGTTTACATACATTTAAGTGAGATCCCGCTTCAAAAAAGTACATCAATATCACTTAAGTGGTCTTATCTCGAGACAGGGTTGCCAGATCTTCAATGTTTTGGACTCATTGGAAAGGTCTTTTGATAACCTAACTAACGATGGGTCGGATGATGGATCCGGACATAGTTTACATACATTTAAGTGAGATCCGGCTTCAAAAAAGTACATAAATATCACTTAAGTGGTCATATCTCGAGACAGGGTTGCCAGATCTTCAATGTTTTGGACTCATTGGAATGGTCTTTTGATTACCTAACCAATGATGAGTCGGATGATGGATCCGGACACAGTTTACATGCATTTAAGTGAGATCCGGCTTCAAAAAAGTACATAAATATCACTTAAATTGTCATAACATGAGACAAGGTTGCCAAATTTTCAATGTTTTGGACTCATTGGAAAGGTCTTTTGATAACCTAACTAACGATGGGTCGGATGATGGATCCGGACATAGTTTACATACATTTAAGTGAGATCCGGCTTTAAAAAGTACATCAATATCACTTAAGTGGTCATATCTCGAGACAGGGTTGCCAGATCTTCAATGTTTTGGACTCATTGGAATGGTCTTTTGATTACCTAACCAACGATGAGTCGGATGATGGATCCGGACACAGTTTACATGCATTTAAGTGAGATCCGGCTTCAAAAAAGTACATAAATATCACTTGAATTGTCATAACTTGAGACAAGGTTGCCAGATCTCCAATGTTTTGGACTCATTGGAAAGGTCTTTTGATAACCTAACTAACGATGGGTCGGATGATGGATCCGGACATAGTTTACATACATTTAAGTGAGATCCGGCTTCAAAAAAGTACATAAATATCACTTAAGTGGTCATATCTCGAGACAGGGTTGCCAGATCTTCAATGTTTTGGACTCATTGGAATGGTCTTTTGATTACCTAACCAACGATGAGTCGGATGATGGATCCGGACACAGTTTACATGCATTTAAGTGAGATCCGGCTTCAAAAAAGTACATAAATATCACTTAAATTGTCATAACATGAGACAAGGTTGCCAAATCTTCAATGTTTTGGACTCATTGGAAAGGTCTTTTGATAACCTAACTAACGATGGGTCGGATGATGGATCCGGACATAGTTTACATACATTTAAGTGAGATCCGGCTTTAAAAAAGTACATCAATATCACTTAAGTGGTCATATCTCGAGACAGGGTTGCCAGATCTTCAATGTTTTGGACTCATTGGAATGGTCTTTTGATTACCTAACCAACGATGAGTCGGATGATGGATCCGGACACAGTTTACATGCATTTAAGTGAGATCCGGCTTCAAAAAAGTAAATAATTATCACTTAAATTGTCATAACTTGAGACAAGGTTGCCAGATCTGCAATGTTTTGGACTCATTGGAATGGTCTTTTGATTACCTAACCAACGATGAGTCGGATGATGGATCCGGACACAGTTTACATGCATTTAAGTGAGATCCGGCTTCAAAAAAGTACATAAATATCACTTAAATTGTCATAACTTGAGACAAGGTTGCCAGATCTGCAATGTTTTGGACTCATTGGAAAGGTCTTTTGATAACCTAATTAACGATGGGTCGGATGATGGATCCGGACATAGTTTACATACATTTAAGTGAGATCCGGCTTCAAAAAAGTACATAAATATCACTTAAGTGGTCATATCTCGAGACAGGGTTGCCAGATCTTCAATGTTTTGGACTCATTGGAAAGGTATTTTGATAACCTAACTAACGATGGGTCGGATGATGGATCCGGACATAGTTTACATACATTTAAGTGAGATCCGGCTTCAAAAAAGTACATAAATATCACTTAAGTGGTCATATCTCGAGACAGGGTTGCCAGATCTTCAATGTTTTGGAGTCATTGGAATGGTATTTTGATAACCTAACTAACGATGAGTCGGATGATGGATCCGGACACAGTTTACATGCATTTAAGTGAGATCCGGCTTCAAAAAAGTACATAAATATCACTTGAATTGTCATAACTTGAGACAAGGTTGCCAGATCTCCAATGTTTTGGACTCATTGGAATGGTCTTTTGATAACCTAACTAACGATGGGTAGGATGATGGATCCGGACATAGTTTACATACATTTAAGAGAGATCCGGCTTCAAAAAAGTACATAAATATCACTTAAGTGGTCATATCTCGAGACAGGGTTGCCAGATCTTCAATGTTTTGGACTCATTGGAAAGGTATTTTGGTTACCTAACCAACGATGGGTTGGATGATGGATCCAGACATAGTTTACATACATTTAAGTGAGATCTGGCTTTAAAAAATTACATAAATATCACTTAAGTGGTCTTATCTCGAGACAGGGTTGCCAGATCTTCAATGTTTTGGACTCATTGGAAAGATCTTTTGATTACCTAACCAACGATGAGTTCGATGATGGTTCCGGACACAGTTTACATGCATTTAAGTGAGATCCGGCTTCAAAAAACTACATAAATATCACATAAGTGGTCATAACTTGAGACAGGGTTGCCAGATCTTCAATGTTTTGGACTCATTGGAATGGTATTTTGATAACCTAACTAACGATGGGTCGGATGATGAATCCGGACATAGTTTTCACACAGAGTAAGACAGAGTTCGCACTGCCTCTAGATTTTTGGTTCAACTTGGTGGTACATCGCAGGTACATCGCACGCCTGCTACCAGCAAACCTTATGGAGCCAAAAAAAATCAATGACATTTCTCCGGACTGGGCACTCTGGGTTACTCTGTGGTTTTCATATAGATAAGTGAGATCCGGCATCAAAATTCCAGCACCTGATTCGCAACTCTGACACTTTTTTATACGTAACTTTTGATCTACTTATCGGATCTTCAAACAATTCAATAGTGCAGTATGGGGCACCAAAACAAATCGAATGCAACTTGTTTGACTCAAATCGGATCAGTAAGTGCCGAGAAAACTTGGCAAGAATTTTGAGCACCAAGGGGAATACGCACACACATACACACACACACACACACACACACACACACACACACACACACACACATTTGTTCAGTTTTCGATTCTGAGTCGATAGGTATACATAGGTCTACGAGCTGTTTTTCAAAAGTTCATTTTTCGAGCAGGATTATAGCCTTACCTCAATGATGATTGACAAAAAAAGATAATTGTTCGGATGGTGTCGAGATCAACACCACTTAATTTGATAATAAGTCTAAGATAATAAATCCTATTAATCTTTGTGATTTTCTTACATTTTTCAGTGTTATACTTTCCAGAAATCTTCTTGCTTAATCATGCTTCACGAGAGTTTTATTCATGTTAATTCATAATTTTTAACACGATAATGTATCGTACACTTTTTCTTAAGTATTACTTACAAGCAGACATGCATCGGCACTAAAAGCGGGAGTTAGAGCGGATGCATGTCTGCTTACAAGATCAATTTCAATCAATTTCCTGCTAGCTCAGCGGAAATTCCATTCTGCCCTGTATTGCGTGTCGTTCTTGCTCTGTCCTGTGGGCTAGCACATAAATTCACCGTATACTTTTTTTTTTTTTAATTTAAGATTAATACAGCAGTTTCCTACCATTTTTGCCTTATTTACTAATGATTAATTGGGATGATTTTTTTTTTAATTGGGATGAAATCTTATTTCAATAAATAAACAGGTAGCAGTAATTGATCAGCGCGCCCGAGTGCTTCTAGCATATGCGGCGAATACTCAAAACTTTAAAATTCGATATCTCTGGAACGAAACATATTCCTTTCTGTCGATAAGTGATTCTTATGTAGAATTGAACAGGGAATACGATGGCGAGGTCAAATTTAAAAAATAAATGTTTTGAGATACGGCCATTTAAAGTTTTCAATTGCGCAATACATACAATATTTTAATCCAGATTTTGATCACAGAAATGGATTCTACGTCCAATTTCCTTACAAATTGAGTCCAAGACCGACTCTCTAAGATTTGTGGTTCCTGAGTTATCGTCGTTTGAAGATAGGGGTTTCGCTCAAAAATCGCCAAAAAGTAGAATTTTTAGGAGGGTACAAAAATGGAGAGGGTGGGCCGATTTGGATGAAATTCGGAAATTCTAAGTATTTGTGGTTCCTGAGTTATCGTCGTTTGAAGATAGGGGTTTGCTCAAAAATCGCCAAAAAGTCGATTTTTGGGAGGGTACAAAAATGGAGGGGGTGGTCCGATTTGGATGAAATTCGGGATTTTTGAATGTCGGTCTGGATTCGATTGATTAGTGAAGGGAAGCATCGTCACAAGCTGGACCTTATCAACGTAACTTTAGGAAGGCGACCTATGGAATGTTAACATTAACCTCCCAAGCTCGAGAAAAAAGGGGAATTTCCATACAAATTCCCCCTTTTTCTCGAGCTTGGGAGTTTAGGTGTTAACATGTTAACATTAGTTGAGTTTAAAACTGCCACTGAATCCGCTTTGTAAATGCAGGAACTGGGAAAGATTTACTTACTTCTCGGAATTGAATTCTACGTCCAATTTCCTTCAAAATTGAGGTTAAGACCGACCATCTAAGATGTGTGGTTCCTGAGCTATCGCCGTTTGAAACTTGGAGGTTAGCTCACGGTTGGCTGGAACGAACATATTATTGAACTTGAATGTACCTAAAATGTTTTGATGGGGAAAGTTAGTTCAAGATGTCCCCTTTCAAGATTTATAACTCCCAAAATATTCTATAAATAGCGTCCATTTTAAGATTTTTTTTGGATTTAATGCATAAAATACAGGCGCTCGGTACTTTATCAGTACAATGTCAGTGTAAAAGGTGTTCCTGATGCTTTTGATCATCCCGCTTACTATGATGATGACTCTAGGGGATGTCCATAAACTACAAACAAAAATTTGGGTCATAGTTGGATCCCATTTCCACTTTCGCGGCTTGGATTCCATAAGGGATTTTGGAATTTACCAATTTCATCATACTCTCACCATTTCTTCTATCGGTGTTACGTAATATTTGCACGTTGTTTTTCATGAAAGTCTTCTTCCGCGCAACGCCTACTATTTCAGGCAACCTCCGCGCTTGATTGTTTTTTTTGTAGACACAGTTGTGAGTTGTTACCAGTGCTAAATCCACGTGTTTTTTTTCTAAAATGGGTAAACTTTCGCATGAAAAATTGTGCGGAAGCTGATACGTCGCCGTTTACAGGAGATCGAAAGGTACAAAAACCTTATTGTTTAATTAAACTAAAACTTCTTCGTAAAATTAATATTATTATCTTTGAAAAATAGGCGTGCCTCATTAAAAAATGGAGGTGCACGATTACACACGAGACAGACGCATGGTAACGAGCAGTGTTGAAAATCCGATGACTATGATTAATTTTCCGATTAATCGCTGCCTGTTACAAATCACGAATAAGATTGCTGAGAATAATCTTTATTCTCAAATTACCACGACTAGCTGTCATTCGTCGCGTCGCGTGTCGACGATTATAACAACCCATGACTGCTGGTGTTAAATGGGGAAAATTATAATCAGATCGCAGCAGGTTGACGATTAAACCCAATCATTAAAATTTTTATTCGTCTCTGCTACAGCCAGCGATCAAGTGTCAGTCGGGAAAGTATAGATTAAAGCATACTCAAAGGGCCTTTCTTCAGGCAATCGTTATTCGCTCGACGTGATTTTTTTTCAACCTTGGGGACGATTTGGACCACAGTAAGTGCCAAATCTGCACAGTGGCGAGGAAAAACATTCTTACTAAAACCCCCGCAGCAAGAAAACCAAATCCAAAACCCCAGAATTTTGTGAAGTTGTGTAGAGCCTGTCTAACGGAACTAAGGCCAGGGAAACACTAACAAAATCTCACATCAACAGCTGCTGGAAATAAAATCTGGCTTAAACATCAGTGCTATTAAGGTATTTTATTTTTATAAATTTATAATTATTTAAATATCAAGCTCATCTTCCTAACATATAGACCATTAAATTTGCGAGACACCTTCGTGGGAGCAATCGAAAAGCAGTCCAACCTGGATTAAAGCCGGCTTTAACTGCAATGTTGCATGAGCTGGACGATTTCTTCTATGTTAAAGAAATGAAGTTCACTTCAAGCGGATCTGCATCCAATCCCAGGCCTGTTGTGCTCTGCAAGTCAGTTAGTGGACTTATTGGATATGTGTCAGCCAGAAGAAACGTGTCAGATTGTGTGATCAAGATTGGGATTGATGGTGGGCAAAACTTCTTGAAAATTTGCCTAAAATTGGAAGACGGTCGACAAGCTGGCGTGTACAAAGATTCTGGAGTTCGGAAATCCATACTTATCGCGGTTGCTTCTGACGTCTCTGAGAACTATTATAACATATCTCAAATCTGGAAAACTCTTGACCTGCAGAACCAGGAGGCGATCGTTACGGGTATGTATTTTTAATTGTTTATTTGTTAAATTGTTGTTATGTTATTAACCTTAAGCATTATCCCTTCATAGGTGACCTCAAGGTGATAAACATCCTTGCTGGCGTAATGGCCAACAGTGCAACGCACCCGTGTGCCTTTTGCACTTCACGTAAGAACGATCTTGGCCGCCTTGTTGGTGTAACCCGAACGATCGGCTTCGTCAAAGATCATGCTCAGAAATGGCAAGAGAGCGGAAAAGTTAACGCAAAAGCAAGAGATTACTTCAATTGCGTTAATCCACCATTGCTATACGGAGACGACGCAACCACGATCATCAGCCATTGCCCTCCCCTCCCTTGCACGTATTCTTGGGTTTGATGAATTCCTTGTACAATGCCGTTTCGTCGGAGAATCCCGAAATTGCTCACTCTTGGGCAACCGCAGCCGGTGCCACGAGGCACGATCAATTTGGTTTCGCGGGTCGACACTGCAGGGAAATGCTCAAAAAACGTTCCATTTTGAAGAACAACTGTGAAAGATATTTTGTCGTGTTAGAAGCTCTCAGTGAAGTTGTGGGAGCTTGTTTTGGATCGGGTTTGGAACCAAATTACCGATCGAAAATTGATGAATTTTGTGCCAAATGGATGAATGTTGGATTACCAGCCACATCAAAGCTGCACATGGTGAAATTTCACATACCTGAATATTGTGAAGAAAAACAAGAAGGTTTGGCGCGTTTTAGTGAACAAACGACCGAGTCCATACACCAGGACTTCTATGTGACCTGGCAAAATTATAAAGTTCCGCAATCCAGCCAGCTGTACAACGCTAAACTGCTCAACGCAGTAGTCGCTTATAATTCATCCCATGTACAATGAATCAATTGCTTATACTATAAATTCGGATTATATTTCCAATGAATTCAATAAAATAATGAACTACTGTATTTTTTTATATATAAGAATCTTTATTATTCAATATGATGAATCATAATGCTTTGATAATGAAACAGTGATGTATACAAATGCTGCTAAGATTTTTGAAAAAAAACGTGATGAATAATTTCCTTTGTCGCAGAAGGAAATCTATGCCGCGAAAGTGGAAATGGGATCCAACTATGACCCAAATTTTTGTTTGTAGTTTATGGACATCCCCTAGAGTCATCATCATAGTAAGCGGGATGATCAAAAGCATCAGGAACACCTTTTACACTGACATTGTTTGATTTGATGGGATAACCAACAGGGCCACAAGGATGACCTATGTAGCGGTTGCCTAGAATTACAGTGGCTCAGACTTAAAGGGAGCATCTTCAAATTACTGCCGTATGAAGGGCCAAAAGGGGGTGGTTGGACGCGAACGAGCAAAATCACTCACGGTGTCCTCAGGGGAAGAGAATCTCCTTCCGACAGTAACCTCCAATAACTCCGAAGAAAGTCTGACAAAGCTGAAAAACAGGGCTCGCACCCTGTTGGGGGCCTAAAAGGGCGCGGCAGACAGCTGGAAACTGACAGAAGTCAATAAGTGCAGTAATTAGACAATCCTTAAGAATTGTTCAATTAATACACTATTTTCCCCTTGCGACGTAGTTCTGGTCTTCCACTATCTACATCCAGTCTCCGCCACTACAGCATACTGTCCACTGCCCTGATGCTCCCTCCCCAATCCCCGGCTTTGATTCTAACTACTGATGAAAAGGAAAATCATAGATGAGAAAAGGTCAATGCGGATGGAGAGCAAATCGAGCTCAGTATCCCCTCACAAAGACTGGTAGTAAGTGTGAAAAAGACAGTGGAAAATATAAAGAAAGTCAGAAAAATGAAAAGATAGTATGTCAATGCGGATGGATCGATGATCCCCTCACAATGACAAAAAAGAGACAGATGATAGGGAGAGCAAAAGAAGAACAGAAATCAGGAATAAGAAATAGTCAATGCAGATGAATAGCAAACTAAACTCAATATACTTTAAATGCTTTAAATACTTTAAATACTTCAAATACTTTAAATACTTTAAATACTTCAAATACTTTAAATACTTTAAATACTTTAAATACTTTAAATACTTTAAATACTTTAAATACTTTAAATACTTTAAATACTTTAAATACTTTAAATACTTTAAATACTTTAAATACTTTAAATACTTTAAATACTTTAAATACTTTAAATACTTTAAATACTTTAAATACTTTAAATACTTTAAATACTTTAAATACTTTAAATACTTTAAATACTTTAAATACTTTAAATACTTTAAATACTTTAAATACTTTGAATACTTTAAATACTTTAAATACTTTAAATACTTTAAATACTTTAAATACTTTAAATACTTTAAATACTTTAAATACTTTAAATACTTTAAATACTTTAAATACTTTAAATACTTTAAATACTTTAAATACTTTAAATACTTTAAATACTTTAAATACTTTAAATACTTTAAATACTTTAAATACTTTAAATACTTTAAATACTTTAAATACTTTAAATACTTTAAATACTTTAAATACTTTAAATACTTTAAATACTTTAAATACTTTAAATACTTTAAATACTTTAAATACTTTAAATACTTTAAATACTTTAAATACTTTAAATACTTTAAATACTTTAAATACTTTAAATACTTTAAATACTTTAAATACTTTAAATACTTTAAATACTTTAAATACTTTAAATACTTTAAATACTTTAAATACTTTAAATACTTTAAACACTTTAAACACTTTAAATACTTTAAACACTTTAAACACTTTAAATACTTTAAATACATTAAATACTTTAAATACTTTAAATACTTCAAATACTTTAAATACTTTAAATACTTTAAATACTTTAAATACATTAAATACTTTAAATAGATTCAAACATGTTTCTATTTGACAACATAAAATCCGCAATGTTGCTCCTAAACTCAAAAATAAAATCTAAATTAAAATCAAAGGAAAAACCAAATCTATTCAACTGGTAAATCAATGTCCAATACATACAATTTCCATCCATTTTCGTTTTCTTTATACGCATATTTACATTATTTTCAAAGCAAGCCGCAAAATACAATTGATCCAAATCAACAACTGAATCACTAATAAAATTATTTGAATCACACAAATCAGTTACAGGAAGAACCGAAACATCAGATACCAAATCAAAACGTTTCTTTGAATCAGGTAGAATGCTTAAAACACTATGAAAATGATAACTATCTCTATCAATCAGAACAAATAATCTCCAGTAATCACCATTGTCAAATTCACTCAACCTGTATACTTTAGGTGGAGCATCTTTAGAATAAACTACAATACATTTCTTAAACATTGCAGCAATTATCCACAACATATCCATACTCAACAATATATCACAATTCAAAATTTCACAAACCAAGTCTTTGAGAGTTGAAAAAATAATACCGAACTTAAAAAGTACATCATACACAGAACCATTAAACGATATAAATGATGCTACATCCTTTCTAAACTGAGAAATATCATTCGAGGAATGCTTCAAATTATTTTTCCTTCCATGAATTTGATCCAGCAAAGCTTTAATTAAATTATCATTCCCAAACTCAATGAACTTTACCTTCACCTTATTCTCCAAGCCAAAAACATTAGTCCAAAAACACTTACATTTACGACGAATTTTATTGTCAAAAAGGCAAACATTTGAAGAACATTCTTGAAACTCAAAAGTAACGTCCTCTTTCGTTGAATCATTAGTTAAACCACAAAATTTAATGTCCAAAATACTTCCAAAAATCAGGCTGCCCGCTTTATGCTGTGTGAAAAGTAATATATCAAAATGTTTGCAAATGTCTAGATTGTAACAATTTTCCCGTTTAATACAGTTATTAAACATTTTCGTAACAATTTCTATTTTAAATAAATTTGTATCAACCCAAAACTGTAAAACCTTGTATCAAAAATATAGCCCAATAATCGGAACGCACTCACCAAAATTTTTCTTCAACCTCTTCAAAACCAGGAACGCTTGAGTTAATAACAATCCCAACAGTAGTCACTTGCAATAACAATCCAAAATTAGACAAAAAAAAAGTTGCTAAGCAACCCCCAAACAACATAAAACTTTCACAAAAAGAAAAAAATAAAAACCAAGTAAAACCAAAACACATAAAAAATAACCTTCCCAGCACTAGAATAATTTGGCAAATCCACAAAATAGCCAAAATTATCTTGAAACACTTCCTTACAAACGTTTTTCCTTTCACTCCAGATTGCTACAGATTCTTCCTTCTTCTCAAAATTGAACTTCACCCCCCCCCCGCCCCCCCCCCCCAATCTTCTTTCTTGCTTTTCTTGCTCTGCTTTTCAATCTTGCTTACAACCGGACAGACTTCGGCCGGGAGAGGCTGTCACCACCGGGACTTCTATTCTCCAGCCGCCTCCAAAGCTCCTTCCACCTTTAACCTCCGGAGCCTGAAAGCCCTTTCTTCCTCTTATTCACTTAAAAACTAGAAGCTCCAACTTGACCACACAAAAAGCAAAAAAAAAAAAAAACAAACAAACCGGAATCCGGAAACCGGTACCGTTAAAACTCTTCAAATATTAAAATTCGCGATATGACGGAAGACGATTTTTTTGAAATTAAATATGTCTTTATTGAACTTTCTTATAATAATTACATTTCATTTACATTCTAAGTGGTATGGCTAAATGCTCTTCATCTTTATTGTATTTTTCGTTTTATTATTAACTGTTCACATTCATTTATTTGCTTCAAATTGTTTTACATTTTTGCATTAAATCGAATACATTTGGGTAAAAAAGAAAAAAATCACTTTAACAACTAATCCTAACTTAAAACTAAAAAAAATGTAAATTCATTGAAATATTCAAAATCATTAGAACGAGTAAACTACGAACTGTATTTTAAGATGAATGCTCCAAGGGTTCTTACTTGTTCCTGGCGAGTTTTGCAACCACGCAGAGTTGTTGTCATCTCGATGAAAATGTTCAAAGGTTCTTGTGGTGAAAACAGGTCACTACTGCCTTCACCCGTTGATGCTGGTTGGTTTTCCCTCGGTTGCTGACTGAAGCCTGGAGGTGTTGTATTCTCTGCAACTTTTTGCCGCTGATTCAACGGCAATGGCTGCAGATTTGGAACCACTCGAACAGATCCCGCTCCAGGTGACGCCAAAGCAGGAAAATCCACGTCCGTGTATGCTGGTGGTGTTTTGCGACGATTTGGTTGGTGCCTCGTCGTCGCTTGCTGCCGAATTTCTACAAACTCAGCACGTTTTGGGCAGCTCCGATTCTTGGTAGAATGGTCGCCGCCGCAATTGAAGCATTTCGCTTCGATGTTCTCGTTGATTGTTTCGCATGCTTGAGTTTTGTGCTCACCTCCGCAGGTTGCACAACGACTCTTGATGAAACAGTTCCTTCCACCATGCCCAAACTGCAAGCAGTTCGAACATTGCGTCACGTCACGGTGTACTGGACGATAACGTTCCCAAGTCACGATGATGTTGAAAATTGCCCGAACTGCTTTCAGCTCAGACGGCGTTGTCGATCCTTTCTCGAGATGAACCAGGTACAGTTGATCACGATACTTGATGTCCTTGTTGTGTCTCGTCATCTTGAAGACTTCGATCACGTTCAACTTAAGAGTTTTGAGCTCTTCTTTCAGCACACTCACATCCATGTCGTACAGGCCTCGGAGGACCTGTTTCATGGGGCGTTTACCTGGATCGTCATGGCTGTAGTATTCAATCTTGGTGTTGTTCAGGAAATCCCGAACGTAGTTGTAATCCTTTCTGGTAGGTAGCAGAATTTTTAGTCCATCGGCACACAAGCGAATGGAAGCTCGTAAAGCACCAGATTTGATAAACCCGGTCAGCCACTTTCGCACCGAATCCGATGACGATGTTTTCACAAAAATGGGTGGCAACTTTTCCCGTCGTTCAAATTCTTCCTTCTCGCTCACGTCCACAGGGAGGGTAGCGAACTGGTTTCCAGACAATTTTTGAGCGTCCTTGCTCAAACTGCCTGGCTTTGCAGGTAGCGCTTCGGCGTTCTTTAGCTTCTTCAAATCTGCCGATCCTGCTGGTGAGGACCGCCTCTTTTTCTTGCCGTGAGGCATTTTTGCACTTTTTAAGCACTTATTTGGTGTTGGAGGGACGCACGTCTGACTCGCTGCTCTGCTGATCGCAGACTGATGACGGAAGACGATAAAAATCACCCGGAGCAAATTTTCAAACACCCGTACACCAGCAAAGCCAACTTCGATCCATCACCTTTTACACTGACATTGTACTGATAAAGTACCGAGCGCCTGTATTTTATGCATTAAATCCAAAAAAAACTTAAAATGGACGCCATTTAAAAATCCCTGCATAGAATATTTTGGGAGTTATAAATCTTGAAAGGGGACATCATGAACTAACTTTCCCCATCAAAACATTTTAGGTACATTCAAGTTCAATAATATGTTCGTTCCAGCCAACCGTGTTATCTTATCTTTATTATTATTTTTTGTTAATTCAAAAACTAATCCGATCATCTCAATAACAGTTATTCTTCCATAACAAAAAAATATTCTAAGTTGTTTTGGCATTCAACCAATATCAGATTAATATCAAATTTTGTTATGAAAACTTTTATTAAATCCTTAAGGCTAGTATACAGATCGGAAGGAAAGGGGTCAAGAAACAGCTTTACGAACGGCAGAACAAAGGAGAGGGAGCGATTTCTTGGGGCTTTTCTTCACCCTCTCTGACTTGCTTGCGCTGCCGCTGCTGTCCATTTGATTTTTTTCTTGACCGGTTCCTTCCGAAGTGCGTAAACCGCTTTATGCAAAAATGTAACAGTGAATTTTGTTATTACCGTCTGCTTGGGATAATATTGTTAACAACCGGTACGAACACGAAACTAGTTGTTGCATTTGAAAAAGAAATCGTACACGATTCGAATTAAATTCCGTTTCAGATTTCAAGTTGTTTTTTATTTAGCAAAAAATGCTTAAACTGAGCAATGCCACCCCAGTTTACAATATATTAATTAAAGGTTTCGCGAAACCATATTTCGGTTATTTTTTGGGTATTTTTCCCACTGTGCTATGGGTTGTAGTTTAATTTTTTTTGTTTCCATTAGCTGTTTAATGCATTTCTGTATTTTCAGGTAAAAATCTGGTTTCAAAATCGAAGAATGAAATGGAAACGATCAAAAAAGTTAAGCGACTCTAAGAAAATATGCCGTGAAAAAGTCAACAATGAAGAATATGTAGAAATAACAGCATCAAAAACAACATCGCACTCATCTCATCTAAACCATCGACTATCTGAAAGTATTTCAAATTTAGATAGTTACAATAAGTGTAAAAAAAACTCAGCTGCATCGCCAATAACATGTTTTGTTCGAGGAAAAGCGATATATACGACAAATTTGTTATTAATAATAAATAATGAAAAAAATCTGAAAAAATATGTGATTTTACTCTATATGAATGCTATGTTCTGCCGCTTTAATCTAGTCCGTCCCGTCCGTGGTGATGTCGGACCCCACAGCAAAAAAATCCGATGGTAAAATCGCATGCAAAAGCATGCACATTAGGGTGTTTCATCTAAAACCAAAAGTTCTCAGAATCAGGCAAACCGAGGTTTCCCTTGTAGAGGATACCCATAGGGACTCTCATGCCAAATATCAGCCCATTTGCTTAAGAATTGGCCTGTCCCCAGCGAGTTGAAATTTACATGGAAATTACTATGGGATTTTTGTGCTTTTAGTTCGATCGATCGTACAGGTCAGGGGACAACATGGATTCACTCGGAATAAAGACAGGTGTGTAGGGGATGGTCCAACGAACAAATTCCAGAAGGAATTAGGGTTGTCCATTCTGTCCCCAAGGTGCGCATTGGATCGACGTCCGGTGTCTCCAGAATCAACAATTCACCCTTCAAATGTACGCATTGTCCTTAGTATGCTATGATGGCAAGGTGAAAATTACGACGCCCCTTGTCAGACGGTGAACACGTGGAGAGGCATCGATTGCATTATTATTACAAAATCATCATGTTACGTTATTTAGAATAGTTCAATTTGCTACAGGAACATCAATAATTATATTTTATAACTTTAAAGAATGTTTCTGAGCCAAAATTTGAGTGTATGCTCTGCCACGTGTTCACAGTCTGACATGGGGCGTCGTAATTTCCACCTAGCCGTCATAGCATACTAAGGACAATGCGTACTTTTGAAGGGTGAATCGTTGATTCTGGAGACACCGGACGTCGATCCAATGCGCACCTTGGGGACAGAATGGACAACCCTAATTCCTTCTGGAATTTGTTCGTTGGACCATCCCCTACACACCTGTCTTTATTCCGAGTGAATCCATGTTGTCCCCAGACCTGTAGGAACGATTGAACGAAAAGCACAAAAATCCCATAGTAATTTACATGTAAACTTTAAACCGCTGGGGACAGGCCAATTCTCAACCAAATGGGCTGATATTTGGCATGAGAGTCCCTATGGGTATCCTCTACTAGGGGAACCTCGGTTTGCCTGATTCTGAGGACTTTTGGTTTTGGATGAAACACCCTAATGCACATCACCTTCGTCAAAATAAACACTTAATATTACACACTGCATGCACTTTTTGTTGCAAACACAAAAAAAAAGTTGCAACCGACGGGATTCAAACCCAGCACCAACAGTGAGGACTGGCGCCTTAGCCCACTCGGCCATCAGACCGATGAAAAGCTGTAAGGATAAACGCATATATGGGCTTGACATTTCTATCATGTAGGTTTCCCATACTGATGGGCTACATAGGTATTTCAGGGTGGCAAATTACATAAAATTACATAAAATAATGCTATATTTATTCTACACCCAGGCCTTTTACACGCAGCTGGATTACTACTTTTTTAGCTGTACAGGTGTCGAGTTGCAGCCGCCGTACTTCCGACGACCATCCACGCTGCACGTGTTAACTTTCACCACCTTCGTCGAGACGTACTTCTTCCGGACTTTCTCAGCGCTGCGGCAGTAGCCTTCTTTGTGGCCAACCAGTCCACAGTCGGTGCACTCGTGCGCCTTGAACGAGCAGTCCCGTGCGTAGTGCATCCCACCACACAACCATCAGGCCGTGCCTGGACCACGCGATCACCAGCCGGACCAGACTTGACCTGCTTCCTCGAGAACTTCGGCTTCAAATCCAACGCTTGCACAGCGGCTATCTGCTTCTCAATCATCGCCGCGTCGTGCCAAATGTTGAGAAGGCATTGGCATTCTTCCGAAATCAGCTCCAGTTATCCGAAATCAGCTCTAGAGTGTTTGCTCGCTCCTCGATTCTGCACAGCAACCGCGTTCTTATTTCTGCGTCTTTCTGACTTCAGATCACACACAAAAGCAAGACACTTGAACTGCTCTTCTGAGAGCTTGGGCAGTTCGAATTCAACGCATGCTTGGCCGGACCGTCCAGCCGGCTAGCGTCGTTCGCAAAAAGCTCGTCATAACGATTGTACCAGGCCGCGAAAGTGACGTTGTTTTCCGGATCATACCTGAACTCCTTGATGTTGTTCGCAAGCGAGTCCAGAAAGTCGGCGGGGCCTGAACATTGATCCGAGTTATGACGTTCCGTAGAAGCTGCTCCTGCTGCTCCATGAACGCTCGCTGTTGCTGCTCATTGGCCGCTTGTTGCTGCTGGAGAACCTCCTGCTGCTGGCAGAACATCTCCGACACGTAGACTTGCTGCTGCTGCGAGAACCACTGCATGTATGGATCTGCCCCAGGTCGGAACCCATGTGGTTGCTGCCCGAACTGTCCGTTCGGCGGCAACTGCCCGTTCGGCGGGAACTGGCCGTTCGGCGGCAACTGGCCGTTCAGTGGCACCTGCCCGTTCGGCGGCAGCTGCCCGTTCTGCGGACCCTGGCCGTTCATGGATTCGTCACCGTCCATCGAGCTATCGGAACTTTCCCAAAGTCTTCTACGTTTCCGCGTGGGCGATGTCTTGGACCCGTAAAAAATAGGCCAAAACTAACCCGAGTCAAACATCGATATCCTCTGTGAGAGACGTCGTATGTACTGCAGTTATTGTTTACTCGCGGCTTTAACTCGTTTTATGTTGGTGTTATACTTACTGTTCCGTATCAATTCCGGTGTCAACAGTTTCCTGGGACAACTCCTCTACCGTGTGCTGTGTTGGCGGTTGAAATTATTGCGAAAAAGCCGATAACACAGCGTAACAAAATATATGTTTTATATTTTGGCAGCACGAAAAAAAAGCTCCTCTAGGGATCGGCTTCCCGAACACAATGCAACCTGGCGCATATTTTTATTGTTATCCTAACTCGAGAAGAATCACATGAATCACCCCCCGTCGAAAAATATTTTTTAATTTGTTTTCTTTGTAACTTCTGATCAATTAGGTCCAATGTTATTTGACGGTAAATTGTTAGAAAAACTTAAGATTTGGTCCCATTGGCCGATTCCCGTAACCGATTCCGGAGGAAATCCGGAATATTGGCCAAAACTGTGCAGAAACTTCAAAATTTTGAAGTTTTTTGCACTTAATCAAAGATACAATGTGTGGGCTGCCCCCCCAGCCAAATTTTAGGGGGGGCAAAAAGTACCGTGCCCCCCCAGAGTCGGCGCCTCTGGGTCGGATGGTGGATCCGGACATAGTTTTCATGCATATAAGTGAGATCCGGATAAATGTGAAAACACATTTTTATATATAACTTTTGAACTACTTATCGAAACTTCAAACAATTCAATAGCGATGTATGGGACCCTAAACCAAGTCGAATGCATCCGGTTTGATCAAAATCGGTCCAGCCAGTGCTGAGAAAACTTGGCAAGAATTTTGAACACATACACACACACACACACACACACACACACACACACACACACACACACACACACACACACACACACACACACACACACACATAGACATTTGTTCAGTTTTCGATTCTGAGTCGATATGTATACTTAAATTCTTAGATTCTTAAATTCTTAAATTCTTAAATTCTTAAATTCTTAAATTCTTAAATTCTTAAATTCTTAAATTCTTAAATTCTTAAATTCTTAAATTCTTAAATTCTTAAATTCTTAAATTCTTAAATTCTTAAATTCTTAAATTCTTAAATTCTTAAATTTAAATTCTTAAATTTAAATTCTTAAATTTAAATTCTTAAATTCTTAAATTTAAATTCTTAAATTCTTAAATTTAAATTCTTAAATTTTAATTTTAAATTTAAATTCTTAAATTTAAATTAAATTCTTAAATTTAAATTCTTAAATTCTTAAATTTAAATTTAAATTCTTAAATTTAAATTCTTAAATTCTTAAATTCTTAAATTTAAATTAAATTAAATTAAATTCTAAATTTAAATTCTTAAATTTAAATTAAATTTAAATTTAAATTCTTAAATTTAAATTTAAATTTAAATTTAAATTTAAATTCTTAAATTTAAATTTAAATTTAAATTTAAATTTAAATTCTTTTAAATTTTAAATTTAAATTCTTAAATTTAAATTCTTAAATTTAAATTCTTAAATTCTTAAATTCTTAAATTCTTAAATTTAAATTCTTAAATTCTTAAATTCTTAAATTCTTAAATTTAAATTTAAATTCTTAAATTTAAATTTTAAATTCTTAAATTCTTAAATTCTTAAATTTTAAATTTTAAATTTAAATTCTTAAATTCTTAAATTCTTAAATTTAAATTCTTAAATTTAAATTAAATTTTTAAATTCTTAAATTCTTAAATTTTAAATTCTTAAATTTAAATTTAAATTCTTAAATTTTAAATTCTTAAATTTAAATTCTTAAATTCTTAAATTCTTAAATTCTTAAATTTAAATTCTTAAATTTAAATTTAAATTCTTAAATTCTTAAATTTAAATTAAATTTAAATTTAAATTCTTAAATTTTAAATTCTTAAATTCTTAAATTCTTAAATTTTAAATTTAAATTCTTAAATTTAAATTAAATTCTTAAATTCTTAAATTCTTAAATTCTTAAATTCTTAAATTTAAATTAAATTTAAATTCTTTAAATTCTTAAATTCTTAAATTCTTAAATTCTTAAATTCTTAAATTTAAATTTTTTTTAAATTCTTAAATTTAAATTTAAATTCTTAAATTTTAAATTCTTAAATTTAAATCTTAAATTCTTAAATTCTTAAATTTAAATTAAATTCTTAAATTTTAAATTTAAATTCTTAAATTCTTAAATTTAAATTTAAATTTAAATTCTTAAATTCTTAAATTCTTAAATTTAAATTAAATTCTTAAATTTAAATTAAATTCTTTTAAATTCTTTTAAATTCTTAAATTCTTAAATTTTAAATTCTTAAATTCTTAAATTCTTAAATTCTTAAATTCTTAAATTCTAAATTTAAATTCTTAAATTCTTAAATTCTTAAATTCTTAAATTTAAATTTTAAATTCTTAAATTCTTAAATTCTTAAATTTAAATTAAATTTAAATTTAAATTCTTAAATTCTTAAATTCTTAAATTCTTAAATTCTTAAATTCTTAAATTTAAATTTAAATTCTTAAATTCTTAAATTCTTAAATTTAAATTTAAATTCTTAAATTCTTAAATTCTTAAATTCTTAAATTTAAATTAAATTTTAAATTCTTAAATTTAAATTCTTAAATTCTTAAATTCTTAAATTTAAATTAAATTCTTAAATTTAAATTCTTAAATTCTTAAATTCTAAATTTAAATTCTTAAATTCTTAAATTTTAAATTTAAATTCTTAAATTTAAATTTTAAATTCTTAAATTCTTAAATTTAAATTCTTAAATTCTTAAATTCTTTTAAATTCTTAAATTCTTAAATTCTTAAATTCTTAAATTCTTAAATTCTTAAATTCTTAAATTCTTAAATTCTTAAATTCTTAAATTTTAAATTCTTAAATTCTTAAATTTAAATTTAAATTCTTAAATTTAAATTCTTAAATTCTTAAATTTAAATTTAAATCTTAAATTTAAATTTAAATTCTTAAATTTAAATTCTTAAATTTAAATTAAATTCTTAAATTCTTAAATTTAAATTTAAATTCTTAAATTTAAATTCTTAAATTCTTAAATTCTTAAATTTAAATTAAATTTAAATTTTAAATTTAAATTCTTAAATTCTTAAATTTAAATTCTTAAATTCTTAAATTTTAATTTTAAATTCTTAAATTCTTAAATTCTTAAATTCTTAAATTTTAAATTTAAATTCTTAAATTTAAATTTTAAATTCTTAAATTCTTAAATTCTTAAATTCTTAAATTCTTAAATTTAAATTCTTAAATTCTTAAATTCTTAAATTCTTAAATTTTAAATTTAAATTCTTAAATTTTAAATTCTTAAATTTAAATTCTAAATTTAAATTTAAATTCTTAAATTTAAATTCTTAAATTCTTAAATTCTTAAATTTAAATTCTAAATTCTTAAATTTAAATTCTTAAATTCTTAAATTCTTAAATTCTTAAATTCTTAAATTCTTAAATTCTTAAATTTAAATTTAAATTCTTAAATTCTTAAATTCTTAAATTTAAATTTAAATTTAAATTTAAATTTAAATTCTTAAATTTAAATTAAATTCTTAAATTCTTAAATTCTTAAATTTTAAATTTAAATTCTTAAATTCTTAAATTCTTAAATTTAAATTTAAATTTTAAATTTAAATTCTTAAATTTTAAATTTTAAATTCTTAAATTCTTAAATTCTTAAATTCTTAAATTCTTAAATTCTTAAATTTAAATTAAATTCTAAATTCTTAAATTCTTAAATTTAAATTCTTAAATTTAAATTCTTAAATTCTTAAATTTAAATTCTTAAATTTTAAATTCTTAAATTTAAATTTAAATTTTAAATTTAAATTAAATTAAATTCTTAAATTCTTAAATTCTTAAATTCTTAAATTCTTAAATTCTTAAATTCTTAAATTTAAATTTTAAATTTAAATTTAAATTTAAATTAAATTCTTAAATTTTAAATTCTTAAATTTAAATTCTTAAATTCTTAAATTTAAATTTTAAATTCTTAAATTCTTAAATTCTTAAATTCTTAAATTCTTAAATTCTTAAATTCTTAAATTCTTAAATTTAAATTTAAATTCTTAAATTCTTAAATTTTAAATTTTAAATTTAAATTCTTAAATTCTTAAATTCTTAAATTCTTAAATTCTTAAATTTAAATTCTTAAATTTTAAATTCTTAAATTTTAAATTCAAATTCTTAAATTTAAATTCTTAAATTCTTAAATTCTTAAATTCTTAAATTCTTAAATTTAAATTAAATTTAAATTCTTAAATTCTTAAATTCTTAAATTCTTAAATTCTTAAATTCTTAAATTTAAATTTTAAATTCTTAAATTTTAAATTCTTAAATTCTTAAATTTAAATTAAATTTAAATTTAAATTCTTAAATTCTTAAATTCTTAAATTCTTAAATTCTTAAATTCTTAAATTTTAAATTCTTAAATTCTTAAATTCTTAAATTCTTAAATTCTTAAATTCTTAAATTCTTAAATTCTTAAATTCTTAAATTTAAATTCTTAAATTCTTAAATTCTTAAATTCTTAAATTCTTAAATTCTTAAATTCTTAAATTCTTAAATTCTTAAATTTTAAATTCTTAAATTCTAAATTAAATTTAAATTTTAAATTCTTAAATTTAAATTCTTAAATTTAAATTCTTAAATTTAAATTTAAATTTAAATTCTTAAATTCTTAAATTCTTAAATTCTTAAATTTAAATTCTTAAATTCTTAAATTCTTAAATTCTTAAATTCTTAAATTCTTAAATTAAATTTAAATTAAATTTAAATTCTTAAATTCTTAAATTCTTAAATTTAAATTCTTAAATTTAAATTTTAAATTTAAATTTAAATTTAAATTTAAATTCTTAAATTTAAATTTAAATTTAAATTTAAATTCTTAAATTCTTAAATTCTTTAAATTCTTAAATTTAAATTCTTAAATTCTTAAATTCTTAAATTCTTAAATTCTTAAATTCTTAAATTCTTAATTCTTAAATTCTTAAATTCTTAAATTCTTAAATTCTTAAATTCTTAAATTCTTAAATTCTTAAATTCTTAAATTCTTAAATTCTTAAATTCTTAAATTCTTAAATTCTTAAATTCTTAAATTCTTAAATTCTTAAATTCTTAAATTCTTAATTCTTAAATTCTTAATTCTTATTCTTAAATTCTTAAATTCTTAAATTCTTAAATTCTTAAATTCTTAAATTCTTAAATTCTTAAATTCTTAAATTTAAATTCTTAAATTCTAAATTCTTAAATTCTTAAATTCTTTTTTAATTCTTAAATTCTTAAATTCTTAAATTCTTAAATTCTTAAATTCTTAAATTCTTAATTCTTAAATTCTTAAATTCTTAAATTCTTAAATTCTTAAATTCTTAAATTCTTAAATTCTTAAATTCTTAAATTCTTAATTTAAATTCTTAAATTCTTAAATTCTTAAATTCTTAATTCTTAAATTCTTAAATTCTTAAATTCTTAAATTCTTAAATTCTTAAATTCTTAAATTCTTAAATTCTTAAATTCTTAAATTCTTAAATTCTTAAATTCTTAAATTCTTAAATTCTTAAATTCTTAAATTCTTTTCTTAAATTCTTAAATTCTTAAATTCTTAAATTCTTAAATTCTTAAATTCTTAAATTCTTAAATTCTTAATTCTTAAATTCTTAAATTCTTAAATTCTTAAATTCTTAAATTCTTAAATTCTTAATTCTTAAATTCTTAAATTCTTAAATTCTTAAATTCTTAAATTCTTAAATTCTTAAATTCTTAAATTCTTAATTCTTAAATTCTTAAATTCTTAAATTCTTAAATTCTTAAATTCTTAAATTCTTAAAATTCTTAAATTCTTATTCTATTCTTAAATTCTATTCTATTCTTAATTCTTAAATTCTTAAATTCTTAAATTCTTAAATTCTTAAATTCTTAAATTCTTAATTCTTAATTCTTAAATTCTTAAATTCTTAATTCTTAAATTTTCTTAAATTCTTAAATTCTTAAATTCTAAATTCTTAAATTCTTAAATTCTTAATTCTTAAATTCTTAAATTCTTAAATTCTTAAATTCTTAAATTCTTAAATTCTTAAATTCTTAAATTTTAATTCTTAATTCTTAAATTCTTAAATTCTTAATTCTTATTCTTAAATTCTTAAATTCTTAATTCTTAAATTCTTAAATTCTTAAATTCTTAAATTCTTAAATTCTTAAATTCTTAAATTCTTAAATTCTTAAAATTCTTAAATTCTTAAATTTTAATTCTTAAATTCTTAAATTCTTAAATTTTAAATTCTTAAATTCTTAAATTCTTAATTCTTAAATTCTTAAATTCTTAAATTCTTAATTCTTAAATTCTTAAATTCTTAAATTCTTAATTTTAAATTCTTAATTCTTAAATTCTTAAATTCTTAAATTCTTAAATTCTTAAATTCTAAATTCTTAAATTCTTAAATTCTTAAATTCTTAAATTCTTAATTCTTAAATTCTTAAATTCTTATTCTTAAAATTCTTAAATTCTTAAATTCTTAAATTCTTAAATTCTTAAATTCTTAAATTCTTAAATTCTTAAATTCTTAAATTCTTAAATTCTTAAATTCTTAAATTCTTAAATTCTTAAATTCTTAAATTCTTAAATTCTTAAATTCTTAAATTTAAATTCTTAAATTCTTAAATTCTTAAATTCTTAAATTCTTAAATTCTTAAATTTTAAATTCTTAAATTCTTAAATTCTTAAATTCTTAAATTCTTAAATTCTTAAATTCTTAAATTCTTAAATTCTTAAATTCTTAAATTCTTAAATTCTTAAATTCTTAAATTCTTAAATTCTTAAATTCTTAAATTCTTAAATTCTTAAATTCTTAAATTCTTAAAAATATAAAAATTTCCCTTCAATTAACATTCTCAATCACGATAATTTATCAATCTTTTTCTTAAAAAAATGGATTCCGGATGAAAAAAAAATCGTATCACATCGTAATAAAATTATTAAAATTCGTGATATACAAGAAACTATAACATCTAATCGCCACTCTTACCTATCGCGGTGTCCTGTTTTCTTTTTGTTCAAATTCGTTGATCGTAATAATTTGAGTTGGAAAAGAGTCGCGCGATTGAAAAGTTTTTTTTGTCGGCTTCGTTTCGGGCGCGTTTTTGGAGGTGAAATGGGATAATTGCGGGAGAGGAAGAATCCCGAATGATCATGCTGACATTTAGGATACACCTTTAGCGCGCCTTTTTTGAATTTTTTGATTCGATTACATCGCGGTTACTCTGCAACGTGTTTTTTCGGAGCTTTTGTTTTTTGATTTTTTTTTCAGTCCTTCTTTTATCATCGTTGATTTGAAGGCACGCCGCCTTTTTAGTTCGTTTAAGTTATTGTTTTAATTTCATTACAATCGCTTACGTGGTGTCCTGTTTTCTTTTCTATCGATTTGATGAAGAGTAGCGTCATTTATTACTATTTTTTGAAATCTGCTCGCGTTATCTAAATTGTACAAACAGTAAAAATATACTTATAAGTCCAGCTCATAGCACTACTGCTCGGTTGGCACGCGTTCGATTAAAAAACTTTTTAAATAATCAATTATTTATCTTTCCGCAGCCGGCTGCCTAAGATTTAAAATTTAAAACCGATAAACAAAATGCTCATGGTCACATCACTGCCACTCGTGAATCCTGACCTCATACCCATCTACTAACCCCCTCAAAACTCATGTGATACTTTGTCGGAGAAGCAGTCGATTGAGCGGTCTCTATCACTCAAGTATCGGACTAACATTCCCAACCACTTCCCCGTGACCTTACCACTGGTCGTGGCCGGCGCCGGTATTGATCAGCATGATAGGGACCTTTGAGAAGTTGCGAAGCGAGGAAAGATAGCACCCACTTATCTTCCACGGCTCGTGGATGTAACTTCTGGAGGTCCTGGTCAATAACGGAGTAGCAACTGCGGGTGGGCACCTATGCTTATGCTTATGCTTAATCGCCACTCTTACCTATCGATTTCGGAAAACAACCGTGCCCCCCCCCCAAAATTTTGGACTAGTCGGCGCCCCTGTGTGTGATATATATCAACATCGGAAACCACCTTGGCAAATAGCCCTGAAACGACGGCAACGTGTGGTTCCATCTCCAGGGAACAACAATTGAACTAAATTCTACCAAATGTTGTTGATGTGCTTCAAATGCATAAAGTGCCTTGCTCGTACGGATCTGTCAAACATTGGCCAGTCTATATCTAGACACTTTGTACCCGCAGCCTCCCCCCACGTAGACAGATGTCCATACAAAAAAAAAGTGGAGTGTGGACAAACGCCAGCCTCCACCTCCCCCGCCAAAGGGTTCACGACAAAGGGATGCCACCAATCGTCCAAACAAAAATTAGAGGCTCAACTTCTAACCTCTTTCCCTCAACACAAAAGAAAACTTCTAACCTAATCAACTGAAGATCTCAGCCCGCAGAAAGTCTTCCTGGCTTTTAATCCATTCACTCAGGCACCACCATCGCACTTGCACTTTCGACTTTCAAACACAGAATCGTCACAAAACTCCGCGAACTGAGCGGCTTAAACAGGATCAAACACGATACGA
Organism: Culex quinquefasciatus; assembly: GCF_015732765.1. Taxonomy (NCBI): domain Eukaryota; kingdom Metazoa; phylum Arthropoda; class Insecta; order Diptera; family Culicidae; genus Culex; species Culex quinquefasciatus. Next base: position 93,296,223 of record NC_051863.1, on the reverse strand, counting down.
AACGTTCTCTTGCTTTGTGTTGGTCTCGAACTGATGATCTGTCAAAAAATCCATGCTGCCGGTTCCAGCTAGTTTTTTCGCATTCGCATTCGCATTCGCATGGAGATGGTTATCTTAGCGGGTTGCAGACTGGATTTCGTCATGTATGTGTGATAATTGTCCAGCCCAGGTTGCATAGGAATTGATTAGAGGGAATTAAAACCAATTCTACCAGTGCAGGACATGTAGCACCATGAAAGCCATCCATTGCCGGCCGCTCCCATATCCACCATACACCGGGAGAGGAATAAGGATTAGGAGCACGGGAAGTGTTGATGCTGAACTTACTTAGAAAAGGTAGCGAAACCGCAGGCTCTTTTTCCCAACCTTATTGTGGAACTCGATCAAACTGACCATTTGATCAAATTTAATCGAATTTAAACAACAAGGATGCGTAAGTGTCGCGTGGAGTTGGTAGTTGTGATGGGTAAAGGTCTGGGATTCGCCCTAAGCAAGCGATACGACCATTGGCATAAATGAAGTTAACTGTTAGATTTTTATTCTCAAGGCAAGCAATCGGATGCTGCTGTTGAGACAATTCCCGGTTAGATTAAGTGGGGTTTTATTATTTTAACAGGGTTGAACATTTATTCTCAAAGCAAGCAGTCGGATGCTGCTGCCGAGAGCGTGTTATTGTTATTTCAGTGTATTTTATATTTTTATCCCGGCGCGAATATTTCGCGAATCTTAGACAGCCGGCTGTGGAAAGATATGATCCGTGCGCCTAAATATTAATCATCATTTAATACAAAACGATTCATTTTTTAGTTAACGCAAAGATGAAGTTATGAATACAAAATAATCTAGAAAATAAATGAGTCGTGAATTCGCAAATGTTATATTCAAAAACCGTGGCGCGTGCCGTGTTAAGTACTTTAACATTAATTATTGATTAATTCTACTAACTCTTATTTTGAATATCGGAAAATGCAATTGCCGCGAGTGAAAGAACAAGCCTTCCGGTTCAACGACCTATAAAATATATCAGATTCGAACGAGATACGCGTGCTTTTGTGAATCAATTGTAGATTTTTTCCCTGAATGTCTGAAAATTGAACTATTGTAACAACAACATAATCACACCATTCTTCATACATTAATGAATCATTTTGAAAACTAATTCAATTTTTTTGCTAAAGCGTTCCATTTGTCATGCAATTTGGCTAATAAAAAGCGCCTCAATTTTCGCACAAAATTAAATAAATATTGATAGGAAATTTGCGTTAAATAATTTCAGCATTGAAATTCAATTATATCATCTGTTTTTAATTAAAACATGATCATTTTTTTTCCAGTGCACATTAAAGTGAAATATTGTATGCAAGTTTTAAACCAACCTTGCCACAACGAAAAAAAACATGATCCAATCAAGTGACAGTAAAGATTCAACCAACCACATTCGCATTTTCGCACTCACACTACACGACTACCTACACATAAAAGCCAACACCAATACACTATCACAAATTCAGAACGAGCTCACCGAGTTTCTCATGCGCCGTCCAAATCCATAGCCGTCGAGATGCTAGCAGGTTTCGTCGTTGGGGGGACGAGCTCCCACTCCCCAAGCTAGCAACGCAGCATGGCACCGTCGGGGAAGCCACGTCATCGGACCGCAGCATGAAACAGCTTCTAAAACCTCGTGGTCAACACCCGGCACACACACCTTTAGAATGCAAAACACTCTCCTCATCACCCACGACTGTGTGCGTTCCCACCCACCCACACACAATCCCTCGCACACACCCGACTGCAACGATCCGTCATCGGTATTCCTGCGAGCACCGTGCACCAACTCTCTCCACGAACACATCCGCCTTGCACAAGCCGGAACACGAATCGGCTCTTTGCGAAAAACACTGACACTGACGAAACGAAGGGAACTGGTTTTCCATTCAAAAACCCACAGCTTCAAAACTTATTTGAACAGAAAATCTTCAAAATAGATCGAGAAGAAATACAACAAATAACACTTCTTCACTCCTTGCAACCCCAACCACCACCCTCTGTCACGATGCACTAGTTACACACACAAAACAACATTCTGGCAGCTCCAACACCATCAAATGAGACTTGCGGACGAAGAGAGAGCTCTCTCTTTCTCTCTCTCTCTCTCTCTCTCTCTCTCTCTCTCTCTCTCACGAACTGTAACAGCTCGAGAAAAGAAAAAAAAACATGGCTGCTTCGGCAAAATTAGCACTTGCCCAAAATTAAACAAGTTTTAATCACAAAAGCAAAGTGAATTTTGCGAGAACTCCATTACAAATGCATGGAGGATTATATTAATAAACACTTCTGCACAATTTTTAGTCGGAACTCTGCATAATTCACACATAAAAACTATTTCCAATCACGCCCGACGTCGAACCGAACCGAACCACACGAAGGCACCGCCCCAATCCTCCATGTTGCCGGTTCCAGCTAGTTTTTCGGTAAAAAGTAGGCAAAATTGTGCTGAAACACCATTATTTTTGGTGAAATCTCTCCTGTCATTTTGATTTGGGCTGTCAGTTTTGGATAGCAAATCAGCAATCAGGGTTAGCTGTTTCACCAATCCCAAGTTGGTAAATTTACCTGTAATTTTAGCTAATTTAACCAAAAAAATCACTGTTCCATCAATTTGAAGCCAGCTAATTTGAATTGTTAAATTTAAGATGGAACTCCTTTCCGTGCAGAGTCGGGCTCGTTGTTGAAACTGCGGGGTGGAGATGTTGGGATCGTACAGGTGGGAAAATACGTTGAATCGGCTACACATGACACGAACTGGTTCGTGCTGTCCATAATTGGTGTTGCGGTGAGCAAGTTGTAGATATTGGCGTTGACGAAGTGGCAGAGCAGGTGTGTAGTTTTGAATTTGAGCGCGAATCCAAGGAGTATCAACTTCACCGGCCAGTACTTTGGCAACAAACATTGCTTGTGAGACGTGCCGCCTCCGCTCGAGAGTCTCTAGCTGCAAGGCATGACAACGTTCTTCGTACGTGTTCCAACCGGCAGGATTCCTTGCACGGCGAAGGGCAAGCCGGGTGAATTTTCGCTGAACTGATTCGATTTTAGCAGTCCAAGTGCTCTGGTACGGACACCACACTACGGAGCAGAACTCGAGGATGGATCTTAACAGCGCGCAGTATAATGAACGTAGGCACGCGACATCTCGGAAGTCATCAGCGATCCTAAAGATGAATCCAAGCTGTCGATTGGCTCTGGACACGATGTCATGGAGGTGGATAGTGTCACGTACTTGGGTTACCCGAGCAAGAGTGTTTCCGGCGATGGCATAGTCGAAGACCACGGGTTTGAGTTTACGGTGGAAAGAGATTGTGCTACACTTTTCTATGCTGATCGTCAGGAAGTTACGCACGCACCATTCGTTAAAGTGGTTTAACTGTCTTTGCAGAGCTGAGCAGTTCAAAACGCTTCTCACAACGGTGAAGATTTTGACATCATCAGCGTAAAACAACCGGCACCCTTCGCTTAGCAGCATCGACAGTTCGTTGGCGAAAAGTATGAACAGTAACGGACCTAAATTACTGCCTTGAGGAACGCCAGAGAGACTTATGAACATGTCTGACTCAGAGTTCCCAATCTTGACTCGCAGAATCCGGTTGGTGAGGTAAGACTTCAGCCAACGAACGAGACTGGCGGAGACTCCGAGTCTTTTTTTCAGTCGTTTTAGCAAAACTCCGTGGTCAACCCGATCGAACGCCGCCTTCAAGTCTGTGTACACTGCGTCGACTTGAACTCCAGCATCCATTTCTTGAAGACAATGTGACACGAATTGAGCAAGATTCGTGACAACAGAGCGTTTAGGGTAGAAGCCATGCTGATCCGTGGAAATGTAGTTTTTGCAAGAGTCAAACAGAACATTATTGACCAGAATTTCGAAAACCTTCGAACAAGCCGAGAGAGAGGTGATTCCACGGTAATTTTTGACGCTGCTTTTGTCACCTTTCTTGTGCACCGGGAACATAAAAGAGGCTTTCCACTTATCCGGGAAGGTGCTTTGCCGCAAAGATAGGTTGAACAGGCAGGTCAAGGGGGAAAGGAGGGCACCAGAACATCGTTTGATAACCGAAGAGGGAATTCCGTCGGGACCGGGCGAATAGGAGAGTTTCAGCTTGTTAATAGCAGCAGATACTTGGCAATTCGCAACTTGTGAGGGAACACTCGATAGCATTGATGGGAGTGTTTCTTGTGGCTTCGATAATTTCCGCCTCCGAAGCGAACCTGGAATTGAACGCGTCCTTGAAGTGGGCAGCAAACAGGGCACATTTCTCCTCTGAAGTCGCAGCAGCAACATCGTCCAGGTATAATGTGGGTGGCAGACCGTCCGCTTTTCTTTTTGAGTTCACGAATGACCAAAAGTTCTTAGGATTTCTCCGGAGATCACGCTGCGTCCTTATGACGTATCGTCTGTAGAGGGTGCGGTTGTACCCCCGGTATCTTTTGCTGGCAAGGTTGAATTTGGTTTGAAGAAAGGCGAGCGGTGTTTGCTGAATTCTTGAAGAGCAGCTGTTTTGAGTCGGTTTAGATTCCGTAGGGTTGGGTTTGACCACGGGGGTTTCTGGGGAGGCCTTCGTAACGGGACATGTTCGGTAAAAAGGTTGTTCAAAATCGATTGAAAAGCATCCACTGCAGCATCGATGCTCGGAGCAGTCTCTAAGAAACTCCAGTCAATCCTGCTCAGCTCATCTTGAATCGCTGCGTAGTCGGCCTTCCTGAAGTTGAACGATTGCTGAGAGTTGAGTGGTTGTTCGGCAGTTGCAGAGGGCGCGGGAACATCGTCGAACATTTCGAGCGCCGGATGCGCAATATCCTGCGGAAGCAACGGGTCCACGGCTGCGAGAACAGCGCAGTTGGGCAGCGCAACTTCATTCACCAATACAAGGTCGAGGCAATTGTTGTAGACATTGACGCAGGGGTTGAGCTGACTAAGTCCATGTAGGTTGAAGCTGTCGATGAGGTAACTGCTAACAAGCGGGACACGAGATTGTACTGGGTCGATTTCAAGTCCGCCTTCTTCCGAGGGAATCCATTTCAGCCCAGGTTGATTGTAGTCACCAAATTGAATGAACGAATCGTTTAAGTTGAGGTGGAAGATGACGTTACCGATGAATTCTAGATGGTCCTTAATCAGATCTATGCTGTGATTTAAGCCCGGTGGAAGATAGAACGCCCCTATACAAACGCGCTGTGATGCGCCTACGGTCAACCTAACCCATAGTTGTTCTAGCGTGTCACAAACAGGAGTGGGGTCAAGCACACAGTCCAGGCGAGACGAAATTGCAATCAGGACACCTCCTCCGCTCTTTTTGTCGCTGTTCCGCTCGTTTCTGTCATTCCTGAAAACCCGATACGTCGATCCAAACAGTTGAGGGGAAAGGATCTCAATATCCAGTTTCAGTCTGGACGATGACGTCATAATCGCACTCAGTGACGGCAAGGAAAAAGGCATCAATTTTTGTTCGGAGTCCGCGAACATTCTGATAGTAGATGCGGAGTTTGCAGGGGGTTGAAGTACATTTAGCGTTGATCGTAGAAGGGAAGGCCACCGAGCTGGAAGTTGGGCGAGCATCAGACAGGGGATTTTGCAAACCAGAAGGGTACTTGCCGAGGGTTGCCGTTTGAGAGACCCCTCCCCCGGCTCTGAAGGCTGCAACAGTCTGGACTTATCGGGCGGTGGCTGGGTGACGACGTGGTGGTGTCGGGCAGGCGAGGGACTCTCACATGGCTTTCTACGGCGCGTCCTGCACAGCTAAAAAAGTAGTAATCCAGCTGCGTGTAAAAGACCTGGGTGTAGAATAAATATTGCATTAGGGTACGTTAACCATTAGTGGACCCCTTTCCTATAGTGGACCCTCTGAAGCGTTTTTGATGAAAAATTCAATAAAATCACAATTTCAAGCGTGTTGTTGTCTACAAATCATTTATTTGGCATGTTCAGCATCATTTAAAACAATGTTGACTGACATTGAATCGTCCTTTTCACCAAAATAAGTGTTTTGAGTTCGACATCTGAAATCAGCCATGGCCACTAGCATTTTCACAACAAAACATCATTTATATTTTATTATTGAATGAACTATCCAATCATTTTTGACTGATCATTTAACTTCAGTAAGTCGAAATAATGTACGTTTAAGGAACTTTACCAAAATAAAGCGAAGAACTGCTCATTTTCGAGCAAAAATTAGGGGCGTCCAATATAGGACAACGAAAATTCAAACTTTTCCAAAAGTGGACCCCTGTTAATTTAACCTTCAAAAATGAAGAAAACGTTGTATTTAAGCAAAAGTGTGTCTTAAACGTACAATAAATGCTTGTTGTAATCAACCTAAACGCATATTTTTTCAATTATGAGTATAAATATAGCTGTTTTCATGTTAAAAGTACCAACAATTCTGAAGCCGTAAGAATTTAAAATTTATCGAAACTATAGTTAATTGTATTTAACTGAAGCATCATAATTGTAGTTTGAAATGATATTTTATAATAATAAATCAATAACAAAACATTTTTTTTTAAATAAACGTGCGTGGTTTTATCAGCAACTTGTTCGGGCCAGACTCGGCCCCACGAATTCGACGAAGTTGGCACCACCCAAATCTTGGCGGGCCGGAGCGGAAAGCGACGATAGAAACTTTCGGCGGACTGTGGACTGTTGGACGTGGCCGTGGGCGAAGGAAAAACACCTTATTTGATAAACTAAATTTACTGAACTAAATCGTTACATGTTATCGCGGTGACTGTTGAAAAAAGACTGCTGCCGTCAAACGCACGCGCGCGCCCTCGTTCTCGTTTCGCGCGCTTTTCCTCCTCGTTCGATCGCAGCAACCGGGTGCCGTTGCGCGCAAACGTCACAGGATGGATTGCAGCAAACTGTCAAACCTCGTTGACCAGTGTTGCAGATCTTCTCGACGCGTTGGGGCTCCAACAGTATTGTTTAGTTTCGGTCCACCATTTATGTCAGCGTTTCTCAACCTTTTCTTGGCTAGGTACCCCTTTTCTTTTTGCTTAAGCTGCTGGTACCCCTTAGTTTTTAAACATGATTTTTTTTCACTTATAGAGTTTTTTTGAAATTCCAAATATCGTTTTTTTGTATGAGAAACATAAATTTTGGAGAAAAAAAATCTGTTTAAATATATTACGTAATATTGAATGTTTGGCCCTTTTGAAATGTTAGTCTTGATTTGAAATTTTTGAAAATATTGTTTTCGAAAAGATCGGAAAATTTCACAAATGTTTCTTATATTATTATTGAAAATCGGACAATTAGTTGCTGAGATATCGACATTAGAAAATTGTGGGTTGTTTGGGTGACACTTAGATAACATCAATTTTCCTGTTTTTAAACCTTTGCATTGCAATATCTCAGCAACTAAAGATCGTATCAACAAAGTCCAAGCAAAATATAGAGAATTTTCTCAGCTTTTCAAAAATATTTTTTCCAAAAGTGTGCAAACATGTGCACTAATTTAAAAAAAATGAAAAACTGCGACTATTTTCAAAAAAGTCACCTTAATATGGATTTAACTTGAAAACGGTGCACTTTATCAAAATTTTACTAAAGTACTTTTCGATTGCAAATTAGATTTTACATCGAAAAATGAAGTTGAAAAATTTTTGCGACCAATATTTCGATTTTTTGAAAAAATCAGTATTGATTAAAAAATTCATAACTCGTTCAAAGATTTTTTGCACAACCTGAAAATTTCTGAAAAGTTGGCATTTTATGTCCTCTAAAACATATCAAAAAATAAAAAAAATTAAAAATAGTGTTTTTTTGCAAATCAAGTTTTAGTGATAAAAAGTTAAATAAAAAAATCACCAGATTTTTTTTACCGTGTATCATTTTTTTCCAGTGTAGTCCGTATCCATACCTACAACTTTGCCAAATCGATCAAAAAATTCCTTCAAAAGATACAGATTTTTGAATTTTCACATATCATTTTTGTATGGACAGCTGCCAAATTTGTATGGAAAATTATATGGACAAACTAATGATGCAAAATGGCTTCTTTGGGCATACCGAAGGCACCAAAAAAGTTTCAGCCGGATTAAAAAATACAAAAATTAAAATTGAAGAAAAAAGACCGATTTCGTAGAGAATTGCTCATTGATAGAATTTAAACTAAATCTGGAATTTTCTTGGACCAATTTTTTTTTTGCTTCCTGGGTGTTTTTGAAACCGCATTGGGTTATTAAAAAACACTTAAAATGAAAAAATATGTTATTAAATATTTTAAAAAAATCGAAAAATATTGTTAATAGATTAAAGTTTGTGTCTAGAATTGTTTTAAAACAAGTACTGGGTAGGCCAAACAATGCCCATGTAGGGGAAAGTGGGGCAAGCTAAGGAAATGCTCGTTAAAATCCATTAAAAACGTTAAAAAATCTGTCGAATTTTTTGATAGTCATCTTGTCCCAGGTCTTGACTAAGACTTTGATAGAACAAGTTTCTAAAAAATCTAGTTTTTCACGATAAAAAATAGATTATAAAATTATTGATTTTCAGTACGTTTTACTCAACTAGTGGGGCAAGACGAACATCCCGTTGGGGCAAGAGGAATAAACCATATAATAGCATGTTATTTTGCTTACAATTCAGATTAGATTGTATTTGATACGTTTCTTTAATTTTTAGCTGTAATAATAATATTTTACTAATAATTTGATCGTTTTTCGAAAAAAAAAAATTTTTTTGTAGATAAATGGATTTTTTTGAAATTGCTATATTTTGCATGAACATTTTTTTTTAAACATTTTTTATCTAATCTAATCTAATCGAACACAAGCGCAGCCAGTCCGAAGAAAGCATCCCCCGAAATGTATTACACTCACTAAAGCGGTCCGGCCTACTGCGTTGCATTAACCGCAAGAGACAGATTCTATAAACGGAACCCACATTTCATGGAATCATCAGGGGAAGAAGAAGAAGTGGGGACATACCGTATCAACCACTTCGAGTTATTTATAGAATATGGTGTGTGGTGTGTGTAGGGGAATCGTTGGGAGAGGGATTGTTGTATTATTTAGTAAATGACCTTGTGACATTATTTCACCACTACGGATTAATTCACTCAAGGGGTGTTAACCCCGCGGTGGCCGAGTGGCTAGAGCATCTGATTACCAATCCAAAGGTGTGAGTTCGAATCCCACCTGATTCCATGCGTTTTTTGTTCATATTCAAAGTTCAAATATAGTCAAATAATTTCAAGGAGACCGGTCGGGAATCGAACCCGGAACCTTCCGCTTATGAGGCGGGAGCCGTAGCCATTAAGCCACGGGCCGGTCCTACAGGTCGAAAAAATAATGTTAAATAATGAAACTTTAGAATCTTTTACCAACCTATTGAATTTTTCTAAGAGATGGTAGTTTCTTTCTTTCTTTTCCAGATATGAGACAAAAATTTAAAGAAAAAAAGGACAATAATCTAAAAAAAAGGTACACTTTATTTAAATTAATAAAATTTCTTATCGAATGCAAGCGATTTTTCTCATTTCAATATTTGCTATGTGTTTTGTCGATTTTTTAAAATTTGGCCAACAATTCGAAAAAAAAATGTTAATGGGAAAACCATATCATAAACTTTGCCAAAGATTTGTGATCAGAACATGCCATCTCAAAGTACAGATTTTCGAAAATATTTAAAGCACTTGTGTATGGACAGCCCCCATTTTGTATGTATGTATCAATCAATAGAGCTTTATGACGTTTCGCGTACGCACACTAGCGCACCATTCGGTTTTGCTGGCTGACAAAATTTAACCTCACTTTATTTTCGTGTACGTACACGCAATACATACGCACGTAGAATGCTCTATAATGCAAAATAGTTGTTTTTCAAATTTAATGATAATCGATTAGCGCCGGGTCCGGTGGCGCAGTGGTTAGCGTGGTAGCCTCTCACCCCAGTATGGCCTGGGTTCAATCCCAGAAAGACCCGGTGGCATTTTTCGAGACGAAATTTGCCTTCTATCGGATGGGGAAGTAAAACGTCGGTCCATTAGCGTAAAAGAGGTTTTGAGTGACTCACCACACATAACCTTCGGACGCCTAGAAATGAGCAGAAACTTGCAACAGAGACCACAAAAGACCCGGGGGTCGTTAAAGTGGTTTGCTTTGCTTTTTTTTCGATTAGCAAAAACGAAGTAAATTGAATAATCTACAAAAAAAAAATGTTGCGTTATTTTTTTGTTTCTAATCTGTTGGTTTTTGCTTCTCTCAAATATTTTGTCCGGGATATCATTCAAATGTCCGCCATTACGGGGTTTGTCTTCCGGTACCCCTTGAGACCGCTCGTGGTACCCCCAGGGGTACATGTACCCCAGGTTGAGAACCGCTGATTTATGTAATAAATATGGAAAAATTTGAATCAAAAAAACATTTTTAAATTTATTTTTATTTTTACAGTAGTTTTTGAAAAGTTTTCTCTGATCTTTTACGGAAATAAATGTGTTTAAATGTCTGTTAGATTTTTCCGTTGTTTAAAGCCAAATTTGTTAACAAAACATATTTTCTTATGATGAAAAGTGAGCAAAATCCATCTTTTATTCGTTATATCTATCATTAGACCTACACCATGCATCAAAACATCCAAAATCGTTTAAATTTGGTATAAAAATAACAGTTTGCCTATAGTGGACCCGGGTCCACAATCGGCTTATGGACCCGGGTCCACTATAGGAAAAGGGGGTCCATAACAGGCAAAAAAATCTTTTTTTCAAATGGCTATTTTTCTGCTCAAAAACGAATAACTGATGAAACAAATAGTCAAAATTGTTCAAAAGACTTCAGATTTCATTGTTTTGTACAGAGGGTTATGAAAAAGTGCTTAAAATATTAAAAATTTGTAAAAAAAATGTGTTTCGGCTCTACTAGGGGGTCCACTAATGGTTAAAATACCCTATTTTATGAAATTTTATGTGATTTTACACCCTGGAATATGTAGCCCATCAGTATGGGAAACCTACTTGACCGAAATGTGAAGCTCATATATGCGTTTATCCTTACAGCTTTTCATCGGTCTGATGGCCGAGTGGGCTAAGGCGCCAGTACTTACTATTGGTGCTGGGTTTGAATCCCGTCAGTTGCAACTTTTTTTTTGTGTTTGCAAAAAATGTACATGCAGTGTGTCTACAAGTACGGTAGCGCAGACGATCTCACAACTCACCAACTGCAGCTCATCCCAACTCACTGGTGCATCTCGCGATCCACACGGCGGCGGCCGCTGTGTGCGTGTGCTGGACCAGCTGATCGATGGACACCAATACGCGGACTGGCCGGCCCGGCCAATGATTAGAATAATTAATTATAATTGTGCGAAACCAACAGCTGAACAGCAGCAAAACTAGCTGGCCAAGAGGCCGATTTTTAATCTGTTTTGTGTAGTAATATATGTAGTTTTTAACGTGGAATAAATGTAGTTTTTGTAAGCTGAGTGTTTAATGTGAATTGTGTGTACGTGTTGCTTTTTTGGACCCCGGAAAACCCCCCAAAAACCCACCAAACGGACGGAATCTCCCAGGACAAAAAGGCGCCCCCAGCAATCCGGACAACCCCGATCCAACCCCCACTGAGCTGTCGCCGACCGGTAAGGACCAACCCAACATTATTGGTCCTTCGAACCGGATCGGGAAGGATTCGGAAGGACCTCAGGCCAGGTTGGCCCCCACCAAGTACATCGGTTTGCGCCATCCTACGGGTATCTACACGCACACACACCGTGCGCCATCACAGTTTGGGAACTGTGCTACCGGCCTTCAATTCCGCGGGCGAGCAAGGGCTCCGCCATCGCGATCGGATATCGCGACCACTCACGCTCAGCTGGGTACTGAGAGTACTCACCAGACAAAACTACACCCTGCTCGGATAGTTCATCGTCTTCGCAGCACCCGGAGAGCCCAGTGAACGGTCGCTGGCTCGTCGATCTTCGTGTTCACCCGCTGCACTTCTGCGAACCAACCGGAATCAGCAGCAATTATCGCCAATCACCGAAGATCACCTGGACGTCGCTTCGATCACCATCCGTTGGGCAAGGTGCCCTGGTTTGGCCAGGTAAATAATTAAAAACAAGTATATGTCACCGCCGAAGCGCGACGTTGAACTCCTGCTAACACCCACTTTTCGTATTCAAAATCCACCCAACGATCGAGTGTAAACAATCATCACAATCATCATTGACGATCATCATCGTCGATCGAGGTCACGCACACCAAGCCAACGATCGAGGCTCGACGACACCAATACCACCGTCGGCGACGATCACCACCAATACTGCTGCACCGAGAGAGGCCATCTTCTGGAATCATCATATGGTGAGAAGGATCGTACGAATGCATTTATGCTACCTTACCTTTGATGACCATCCGTACTGCGTCGGCAGCTGGCAAACCGCGATCGGCTGAATGGACGTCGGCATCATTCACCCTTTCCTAAGGTAAATTACACGAATCAAAAGTATTTGTCCAGCCGAAGCCTGGGACACGTCAGCTTACTACACCACCAATTTCACTTCTCGCACACTTTATGTTGACAACACACCGAACATTGCTGATGAGCGTTAACTCACTAGTGAGAAAGTTGCTCATCGTTCATCTCACCGAAGAGTTGCTGCAGTGCTACCGTCACTGTACGGAACACTGTCCAGCTGGGAATTTGGAACTTTTTGGAGGCTGATTCTTTTGCAAAGGTCAGTTAAGCACGTATGATACACGTCGTATATGTCTTGCCGAAGCACATTTTGGGTACTACAAATATTCTCCCACCATTTTGCACGATCATCTGGCACGTAATATTAAGTGTTTATTTTGACGAAGGTGATGTGCATGCTTTTGCATGCGATTTTACCATCGGATTTTTTGCTGTGTGGTGATGACCGGAAAGCTCGTACAGCGTTTGGTGTCCTGATTGGAGGCGATGTGGCGCACGAACTGGAAGTTGGGCGAGCATCAGGCAATGGATTTTGCAAACTAGAATGGTACTTGCCGAGGGTTGCCGTTTGAGAGACCCCTCCCCCGGCACCGACACCAACACCAGGACGGCTCTGAAGGTTGCAACAGGCTGGACTTATAAGGCGGTGGCTGGGTGACGACGTGGTGGTGTCGGGCAGGCGAGGGACTCTCACATGGCTTTCTACGGCGCGTCCTGGCGATGCAGCTAAAGATGGTCGCGTTACTCTTCCATGCTCTCTACCTCGAGATTCGGATTCTCCGATCCGTCCCCCGCAGCAGGGAGATTCGGTGGCGTAGATTCCGGAGTAGTCGTAGTCCCTGTTGCTCCTGAAGCAGTCGGGTTTGCAGACGATGTTGCTATCGGCGCCCAAAAAATTTCCGTTGATCTGTCCTCAAACTCGCGGAAAATCAGACCTTGCAGTCAAGTGGAGGTTGCCAGAGCTTTCTCTTTCAGCGAGGTGTCCATCCCGATTTTGAACGAGATGAACGACATCGTGTTGACGTCCTTGCCTTTGGCAACAAGTCTGGTGACTTTCACATCCTGGACACCAAGGCGCTCGACCGCAAGTTTTGTCACTTGGTCCACGGTGACGGTACGAGAAATCCTTGTCATGTACAACCAGAACTTCGGCGTTGGTGCATCCACAAGCATGGAGCTAAAGCTCGGTGAGACAGGATTGCCTGTCCCTTGCAGCAAGGGCTGAGATTGCTTCTTGGGTTCTAGCTTGTCGTGGAAAAGTTTTTCCTTAGGTCGGATTGTCCCCAGGGCGACGAGACGACCTAGGCGTCAACGAGTTTGAGTTCTTCAGGGAAGCAAAGTTGGAGCGGATTTCGGCCTTCAATTCCGTGAGTTCACTCTTCATTTCGGCCACACTTTGGCTGTGAGTATCCACCAGCGATTCCTGGCCGGACATGAAGGCAGAGTGAACCGATTTGCGGTGGCGCATGTCCAACAGCATGGTGGTACAAGACCGACACATCCAGAAGACTTGCCTGTTCCCGTCGACTGCCGCGAGTAGACTTTCCGAGACGCCGCTGCACTTCAGGTGAAATACAGCGCTGCAATATCCCTGGCAGCAGATTTGGTGTCCAGAGACCTCATTAGAGGACGAGTGGCACACTGCCGCAACTTTCGACATCTTTACATTGCAGGTTTTTTTTCCGTGTATGAAGAGTAGGTTTCAGCTTACCTCACTGTAGATGGCGCACTGAATCGTCAGCGTGCGAACAAACGATAATGATGATGATTATCACGAACGGGGCAGCAACGAAGATGACGACGACGAGTTCTGAGGTTGCTGAACTGTTTCAATCCACGAAAATAAGCACCAAATAGGGGATAATACCACCAACTAACACCGATCGGAGATGCGGAGAACACTTAAGCAACGGTTCGAATTAGTTTAAAAATAAACGGGTAAGTTTAACACACTAAAAACCACTGGGAAAACGAGACACAGTGAAGAACGTGATGTAAACAAACAATGGCGAAATCAAAGATGTGTATAGATAAAAAATGCCCTCATGTAAAATTTTCCCGAAAAACTAAGAGGCAAAACAAATTACTGAAGAGAAAAAAAATAATTGAAAACAAAACAATCTAAACTATCAAGGATTCAATGACGTTATTTCAATATTTTCTATCACATCAATGATATATGCAAGAATAACAATATTTTCATGAACTTATTGAATTTTAGCATTACTGCTACAATATATGAAGCAAATTTCACGTTTTTGTTTGGTACGCATTTGTTGACTGTATACGTCCTTCCTATAACACACATACGCCTAACGCCTTATGAGGGAAAACACCCCCCATCGAAGAATCCTGGATACGGGCCTGCCCAGGGGACACAGGGGACACAGGGGACAGGACACAGGCCGGTCGGATGAAGTGGAAGCTTTTCCCGAATATGTCAACTCCCAACAAATATTTTCGGATGTTTCGCTGGTTTAAATTGGTACAGAAAAGTAGGCTATTTTGTCGTTCAGAATGACAGGAAAGTAAGTACCCACTGAGAATTTTGGCTCGAGCCTCGAGTCGATCTGGCTCGAGATCGAGCCTGAATCGAGTCGAGGCTCGAGCCAAAATTCTCAGTGGGTACTTACTTTTCCTGTCATTCTTGAACGACAAAATAGCCTACTTTTCTGTACCAATTTAAACCAGCGAAACATCCGAAAATATTTGTTGGGAGTTGACATATTCGGTGCTAAAGAAAAGCTTCCACTTCATCCGACCGGCCTGTGTCCTGTCCCCTGTGTCCCCTGTGTCCCCTGGGGCAGGCCCGTATCCAGGATTCTTCGATGGGGGGTGTTTTCCCTCATAAGGCGTTAGGCGTATGTGTGTTATAGGAAGGACGTATACAGTCAACAAATGCGTACCAAACAAAAACGTGAAATTTGCTTCATATATTGTAGCAGTAATGCTAAAATTCAATAAGTTCATGAAAATATTGTTATTCTTGCATATATCATTGATGTGATAGAAAATATTGAAATAACGTCATTGAATCCTTGATAGTTTAGATTGTTTTGTTTTCAATTATTTTTTTTCTCTTCAGTAATTTGTTTTGCCTCTTAGTTTTTCGGGAAAATTTTACATGAGGGCATTTTTTATCTATACACATCTTTGATTTCGCCATTGTTTGTTTACATCACGTTCTTCACTGTGTCTCGTTTTCCCAGTGGTTTTTAGTGTGTTAAACTTACCCGTTTATTTTTAAACTAATTCGAACCGTTGCTTAAGTGTTCTCCGCATCTCCGATCGGTGTTGGTGGTATTATCCCCTATTTGGTGCTTATTTTCGTGGATTGAAACAGTTCAGCAACCTCAGAACTCGTCGTCGTCATCTTCGTTGCTGCCCCGTTCGTGATAATCATCATCATTATCGTTTGTTCCCACGCTGACGATTCAGTGCGCCATCTACAGTGAGGTAAGCTGAAACCTACTCTTCATACACGGAAAAAAACCTGCAATGTAAAGATGTCGAAAGTTGCGGCAGTGTGCCACTCGTGCTCTAATGAGGTCTCTGGACACCAAATCTGCTGCCAGGGATATTGCAGCGCTGTATTTCACCTGAAGTGCAGCGGCGTCTCGGAAAGTCTACTCGCGGCAGTCGACGGGAACAGGCAAGTCTTCTGGATGTGTCGGTCTTGTACCACCATGCTGTTGGACATGCGCCACCGCAAATCGGTTCACTCTGCCTTCATGTCCGGCCAGGAATCGCTGGTGGATACTCACAGCCAAAGTGTGGCCGAAATGAAGAGTGAACTCACGGAATTGAAGGCCGAAATCCGCTCCAACTTTGCTTCCCTGAAGAACTCAAACTCGTTGACGCCTAGGTCGTCTCGTCGCCCTGGGGACAATCCGGACCTAAGGAAAAACTTTTCCACGACAAGCTAGAACCCAAGAAGCAATCTCAGCCCTTGCTGCAAGGGACAGGCAATCCTGTCTCACCGAGCTTTAGCTCCATGCTTGTGGATGCACCAACGCCGAAGTTCTGGTTGTACATGACAAGGATTTCTCGTACCGTCACCGTGGACCAAGTGACAAAACTTGCGGTCGAGCGCCTTGGTGTCCAGGATGTGAAAGTCACCAGACTTGTTGCCAAAGGCAAGGACGTCAACACGATGTCGTTCATCTCGTTCAAAATCGGGATGGACACCTCCCTGAAAGAGAAAGCTCTGGCAACCTCCACTTGACCGCAAGGTCTGATTTTCCGCGAGTTTGAGGACAGATCAACGGAAATTTTTTGGGCGCCGATAGCAACAGCGTCTGCAAACCCGACTGCTTCAGGAGCAACAGGGACTACGACTACTCCGGAATCTACGCCACCGAATCTCCCTGCTGCGGGGGACGGATCGGAGAATCCGAATCTCGAGGTAGAGAGCATGGAAGAGTAACGCGACCATCTTTAGCTGCATCGCCAGGACGCGCCGTAGAAAGCCATGTGAGAGTCCCTCGCCTGCCCGACACCACCACGTCGTCACCCAGCCACCGCCTTATAAGTCCAGCCTGTTGCAACCTTCAGAGCCGTCCTGGTGTTGGTGTCGGTGCCGGGGGAGGGGTCTCTCAAACGGCAACCCTCGGCAAGTACCATTCTAGTTTGCAAAATCCATTGCCTGATGCTCGCCCAACTTCCAGTTCGTGCGCCACATCGCCTCCAATCAGGACACCAAACGCTGTACGAGCTTTCCGGTCATCACCACACAGCAAAAAATCCGATGGTAAAATCGCATGCAAAAGCATGCACATCACCTTCGTCAAAATAAACATTTAATATTACGTGCCAGATGATCGTGCAAAATGGTGGGAGAATATTTGTAGTACCCAAAATGTGCTTCGGCAAGACATATACGACGTGTATCATACGTGCTTAACTGACCTTTGCAAAAGAATCAGCCTCCAAAAAGTTCCAAATTCCAGCTGGACAGTGTTCCGTACAGTGACGGTAGCACTGCAGCAACTCTTCGGTGAGATGAACGATGAGCAACTTTCTCACTAGTGAGTTAACGCTCATCAGCAATGTTCGGTGTGTTGTCAACATAAAGTGTGCGAGAAGTGAAATTGGTGGTGTAGTAAGCTGACGTGTCCCAGGCTTCGGCTGGACAAATACTTTTGATTCGTGTAATTTACCTTAGGAAAGGGTGAATGATGCCGACGTCCATTCAGCCGATCGCGGTTTGCCAGCTGCCGACGCAGTACGGATGGTCATCAAAGGTAAGGTAGCATAAATGCATTCGTACGATCCTTCTCACCATATGATGATTCCAGAAGATGGCCTCTCTCGGTGCAGCAGTATTGGTGGTGATCGTCGCCGACGGTGGTATTGGTGTCGTCGAGCCTCGATCGTTGGCTTGGTGTGCGTGACCTCGATCGACGATGATGATCGTCAATGATGATTGTGATGATTGTTTACACTCGATCGTTGGGTGGATTTTGAATACGAAAAGTGGGTGTTAGCAGGAGTTCAACGTCGCGCTTCGGCGGTGACATATACTTGTTTTTAATTATTTGGCTCGAGATCGAGCCTGAATCGAGTCGAGGCTCGAGCCAAAATTCTCAGTGGGTAGTTTCAAGACGGAATTAGGTCCTAAAATGAAGCTTAGATTGCTGATATTATTGTTTAAAGCGATAAAGCTTATTTTTCTGAGTACAATGACCCTTTGTACGACCACAAAGAGTTTAAAATGGATTTTTAAGTCAATTTTGAAAAATTAACCTCACGGTCCTTTTTGACAGAAAAGCTCCTACTTGACAGCTCGTTCCAAGGGGACCATAGTTAATCCATCGAAAAAATGTTGTGTTGTCAATTTTTTTTTTGCATTAAAATGAAAAAAAAAGTGATCAGAAATGGTTTTTAATCGTGTTTTTTAGCGTTGTACATAAAAATTGACATGGGGCTTTAGTACCCAATTAGAAAAAATAAATTTTGAATAGTGTTTTTTCCTTTTGTCAAATTAGTTAATCTGGTCATGCTGAATTATTTAAATGGAATTATTTCTTATTTGGCTTTGACGCCACATCTGGAATAGGACAAGGCAGCCATCTCGGCCCGCTAGTGTTTTTGTTCTTTTTCAACGATGTCAACTTCACCCTCTCAGGCCCCCGTCTTGCCTACGCAGACGATCTCAAGCTGTTCGCCAAGGTCGACTGTTTAGACGACGCCAAAGCCTTACAACGTGAACTCGATAAATTCGCTGACTGGTGTGCGGTGAACCACATGGTTCTCAACCCCGGGAAATGCCAAGTGATTACGTTTAGCCGGAAACACATCCCGATTCCGTTCGACTACCATCTGGGTGACACACTGGTGCAAAGAGTTGATCACATTAAGGATCTTGGTGTCATCCTGGACTCAAAACTGACATTCAAGCAACACATCTCTCTCATCACCGCCAAAGCATCGCGTCAGCTCGGTTTGGTGATCCGCATGACACGCTACTTTACAGACATCCACTGCCTTAAAACTCTTTTTTGCTCCATAGTTCGCTCCCCGCTGGAATACTGTTCCACGGTCTGGACTCCACTACAACAACGCTGTTTACCGGCTCGAGAGTATCCAGAGAAGTTCGTCCGCTACGCCCTGAGATCACTGCCCTGGAGAAATCCCCAGCAGCTTCCGCCATACGAAGACCGCTGTCAGCTCATGCACCTCGACTCACTTCAGCTGCGTCGTGACCTGGCCCGTGCATTGACTGCCTCAGATGTACTAACTGACAGAATTGACTGCCCTCTCTTCGCGAAAAGATCAACGTAACAACACCTGCCCGCCAGCTACGCCATACGCCAATCGTGCAGATCCTTTTCGACGTACAAACTACAGCGCCAATGGAGCTGTAGTCGGACTGAAGCGAGCCTTCAATAAAGTGTCCACTGTTTTTGATGTTAGTTTGTCCCGCGATGTGTTAAAGTCTAAGTTCTTATCAGTGTTGAGACGATTGTATTAGTTGGTAGTTTTAGTATTAGGTTCATTTGGGCAAAAAGTGCCTGTTGAGGAATAAATAAACACAGCCATGTTCCATCAATGTGAGCGGATGGTCGTGTTTGTTTACAAAGTGAAAAAACAGGATAGTGCATGCAAAAATATTGAGTGAAGGGTCGCGCTGGACGGGGAGGAATCATTCAATTATGTTCCATCAGTGCTAGCGGATGGTTGTGTTTGTTTAAAAAGTGAAAAAACAGGATTGTGCATGCAAATATTGAGTGAAGGGTCGCGCTGGACGGGGAGGAATCATTCAATTATGTTCCATCAGTGCGAGCGGATGGTTGTGTTTGTTTACAAAGTGAAAAAACAGGATTGTACATGCAAACATATTGAGTGAAGGGTCGCACTGGACGGGGAGGAATCATTCAATTATGTTCCATCAGTGCGAGCGGATGGTTGTGTTTGTTTACAAAGTGAAAAAACAGGATTGTGCATGCAAAAATATTGAGTGAAGGGACGCGCTGGAAGGGGGGGAATCATTCAATTATGTTCCATCAGTGCGAGCGGATGGTCGTGTTTGTTAACGAAGTGAAAAAATAGGATTGTGCATGCAAATATTGAGTGAAGGGACGCGCTGGACGGGGGGGAATCATTCAATTTTGTTCCATCATTGTGAGCGGATGGTCGTGTTTGTTTACAAAGTGAAACAACAGGATTCTGCATGCAAAAATATTGAGTGAAGGGTCGCACTGGACGGGGAGGAATCATTCAATTATGTTCCATCAGTGCGAGCGGATGGTCGTGTTTGTTAACGAAGTGAAAAAAGGTGCAGGTGGTTATGTTACACATGACCAATATGACAAAGAACTTTGCTAGATGATTGTAGAAATTTTCGATTAGAACGCCCGGTCCAAATTTCCTCATGATTCCCTTATAATTACACAAGACAATTTTTCGTGGCTCTGAATCAGCCTGTTTGATTTGTAAAGTTTTAAGATATAATATCAACGTCCTATTGAACTAAGGGGATGAAAATTGCAAGTGGAGCTAAACTGCCCTCTTCAAGGCTCTAATTGATTACGAAATAGTTATTCTAAATTTCCAGAAACATATTTCAGAAGTTTAATAGCCATTTTTCCCCAACATCCGCGGGACCTCCGGCCACTTCGGAGTGTGGCCACTACTGCTGAAATATCAAATTTCATGTCCAGTATCAAAATCCATAAAGTTTAATACCCATATTGCCCCAACTCTTATGGTTCGGCAAATGTCCCCCCATCGGAACATCCCCGAGGCCTCCGGCCACTCCGGGTTATGGCCACTACTGCTGAAATATCAAATTTCATGTCCAGTATCAAAATCCATCAAGTTTGATACCCATATTGCCCCAACTCTTATGGTTCGGCAAATGTCCCCTATCGAAACATCCCCGGGGCCTCCGGCCACTCCAGGTGGTGGCCACTACTGCCAAAATGTCAAATTTCATGTCCAGTATCAAAAACCCTAAAGTTTGATACCCTAATTGCCCCAACTCTTATGGTTCGGCAAATGTCCATCGGAACATCCCCGGGGCCTCCGGCCACTCCAGGTGGTGGCCACTAGTGTCAAAATGTCAAATTTCATGTCCAGTATCAAAAACCCTAAAGTTTGATACCCATATTGCCCCAACTCTTATGGTTCGGCAAATGTCCCCCCATCGGAACATCCCCGGGGCCTCCGGCCACTCCGGATTGTGGCCACTACTGCCGAAATGTCAAATTTCATGTCCAGTATCAAAAACCCTAAAGTTTGATACCCTAATTGCCCCAACTCTTATGGTTCGGCAAATGTCCCCCCATCGGAACATCCCCGGGGGCTCCGGCCACTCCAAGTGGTGGCCAATTTCAATTCCCGCTCATGCCGGCTGGCATGTCTTGGCGTGTCCATGTCTCCAGGCTATCTGCTCCCGGGCCTCCAGGCCGTCTGCAAACGGGCCACCAGGCCATCTGCTCCTGATGTGTTCTCGTCGACGGCCAGCCACAGACTGAATTTTCGGGACCGACCGAGCCGCGTTTTGTTAATCTAGATCGGGGACGTATGCCCCGCCTCTTTGCACCCATTCTCCTACATCTCCTTATTCACTTTTTGCCGCGTCTACGATCCGAAAATTATGAGGTAGAGTGGGGGTGATTTTAGATACATCAATCTCACGTCTCTATATTGACTGTTTGGGAAACGTTTGTTCAACCAACCAGCGTGCACCAAAAAGAGGGAAATTTGCCGAGAGGGGAATTCGTCACGTAACGTTTTCGCTTCGCGAAAATTTTGGATTGACACCACGTATAGAAACCTTAGGACAAAGTTCTTTGTCAAAAATAGGATTGTGCATGCAAATATTGAGTGAAGGGACACGCTGGACGGGGGGGAATCATTCAATTATGTTCCATCAGTGTGAGCGGATGGTCGTGTTTATTTACAAAGTGAAAAAACAGGATTCTGCATGCAAACATATTGAGTGAAGGGTCGCGCTGGACGGGGAGGAATCATTCAATTATGTTCCATCAGTGCGAGCGGATAGTTGTGTTTGTTTACAAAGTGAAAAAACAGGATTGTGCATGCAAACATATTGAGTGAAGGGACGCGCTGGACGGGGGGAAATCATTCAATTATGTTCCATCAGTGCGAGCGGATGGTTGTGTTTGTTTACAAAGTGAAAAAACAGGATTGTGCATGCAAAAATATTGAGTGAAGGGACGCGCTGGACGGGGGGGAATCATTCAATTATGTTCCATAAGTGCGAGCGGATGGTCGTGTTTGTTAACGAAGTGAAAAAAAATTGGATTGTGCATGCAAATATTGAGTGAAGGGACGCGCTGGACGGGGGGGAATCATTCAATTATGTTCCATCAGTGTGAGCGGATGGTCGTGTTTGTTTACAAAGTGAAAAAAAAAATCAGGATTGGGCAGAGTCCGATTTGCGATGCCTTTCCGTCGGGTCGAAAGATTGTTCGCGTCCGTCGCAGTTTGTTTTTCGTTTTTTCCGCGTGCGTGTGTGTGTTAAGGTGCGGCTGGCACTGGTTGTCCCGATGACAGCTAGCCAGTCCGATTTGCGATCCCTTTCCGTCGGGTCGCAAGATTTTTCGCGTCCGTCGCGGCGTGCAACAACAACAAAACCCTATCATACCATTTCATCTCGATAAACATCGTAACTCGTCGTTCGCAAAGTTAATCAGTACCTCACTAAACATCAATCATTTAAAACTCGTGAAATCATCTCAAGTTAAAAATTACACTGTTTAACAATTCAGTTTTAATTACAAATGATTTTGGTTCTATCTTTCCACAGCCGGCTGTCTAAGACTAGACCATTTCTTAAAATTTAACAACCGGGAAACGGGAAATGTTTCATCCGCAGCATCCGATTGTTTGCCTTGAGAATATTATATAACATCTTTCAACAAACAAAAATCAAAATCAGGTCGCATCATCATCTTCTATGATGAATCCTGACCAAACACCCTATCCTACTAACAAGTTTTCAGGTTCCTGGCGCTCGTGGGGTGTAAGCACAGAGTAAATTTGCCCTAGTAGCAACCTGCGCTAACTAACATTCCCGTCCCTTAAAATCGAGGTCTACAAACTGACATGGCGGGCGCCGTTGGTGGCCAATGACTGTTACTTATTCGCAATTGATCTAGCTTTAGCAATCATGGCATTCATACATGCTGTTGATAAGGGAAAAAGTACTAGATCGTCGAAGCCTATGATCAGTAGTGCTGAAAGGATATTACGGTTCTGTTCAGCAACGGAGGGGCAACCATGGGTGATCTCTCATGCTCGTGCTCATGCTGAATTATTTAAATGATTTTCGAATTGCTGATTTTGTTTTCACTCTCACACACACACACACACACACACACACACACACACACACACACACACACACTTAACTTATCATATCGACGTCGTCGTGCTATCTTGTCGCACCCGCTATTTCGACGTTCCGAGAAAAACGCGTTTTAATGTTGTAACCGTTGCTAGTCGATCTGGTGAACGTGAGATTTATGCGCCACTCCCAAAGGGAGATCGCACGCCATGTTTGTTTGCCCGGTCGAGACTCTTTAGAAAGACGAGCCCATTTTGTACTGATCCTCATCGGAGGATTCAGGATCGAACCAGCTAGATCACCGAGAACTGCCACTAAACGAAACCGAGAATCCGTCACGCCAACCACAAGAAATTACCCAGACAACTTACTCCAGTGTGTTGCTTCCCATGCCTAAAAGCTCATCATCGGCAGTGCCGCCACCTGCCACCAGGCAGCGCTTCGATCGTGGCAGTGCTTTCGACGCCAAACTCTGTCATTCAGCAAACAGAACGAAAAAAGACGACGAAAAGTGACATAACTCCAAATCAAATCAACTAAAGAAACTCCACAAGTAGGTTTTAAACAACAATTAAACGAACGTTTTATTAATCCGAAAAAGAACTAAAGCGGTTTTTATTCATAACTCCAGAAAGAAAGGTGAGTTCTCGTTTGTTCGTTTTGGTTTAGCATGCTTATATTTTTACAATAGTGTTGGTGGCCATCTTCAAGTTTTCTAACTTCTACCTACTTTGCGTGTGTGCGTTTTATCTTTACTTCTGTTTCCCTAACCGTGCTCATGTGCTCTTCCCATCTTCCAGCAATCAGCTGATCAAATCGGCTACTGCTTCGAAAATTGCGCGCGCGCGTTTAGATTTTAGGGTCATCCACGTGTGGCGTAGAAACGCGTGGGATTAAAGTTCGCTCCTCAAACTTTGGACGCGTCCGACAAAGCGGACTCGCGTCTGCCGCCTCGGCACTAGGCTGGCAAAACCTCGCTACGTCAGCTAGCGACGTGCTCTTCCACCAAGTGCAAAAAGAACGGACTCACCGAATGATGATCTTGTTGCTGCTGTTGTTCTCTGCTGCTGGTGGCTGGTTGCTCAGCTCAGGGACGACACGTGGCCGTCAGCTGATGAACAGCTGACCGGAATGCGGGACTCGGCCTTACGGGGTGGCTCGGGCCGGTTTAAACGTTTCCCGGTTCCGCGGCTGTCAGCGTTCAGCAACCGGACAGGAAGCTCCGGCCTTAGGGTTGACTCCGGCCGGGACTAACGATCTCCGCTGTCCTCGTGTGGTGGTTCAGAGACCCTCCCTTCTTCACCGGGGCGATGTGGTTACGGATCGCCTCCTAGCGTGCGCTCACGCTCTTCGTCCTCGTGCTTCGCCTGCTGACGTACGGCGCCAACGAGAAGTGCGGTGCGCGGGAGACTTCGTCTCCGTTTTCCTCTGCTGCTTCTGCTGCTCGTGTGTTCGCGCTGCTGCTGGGCTGGTGCTTTCCTTTTCTCCTGTTCGCACACAAATAAGACAATGTTTAGCACTAGCGCACACACGACTAACTAACGGGAAACTAATAAATGGAAATTTAATTAGCTAACAAAAAATGGAACACGTCACTATAGTAAATTACATTTTGTACAAAAAGCCAAAAACTCGCGGTACAAAACGCGCACTTCCACTCTCGTTGATAGCTGGGGACAAAGTGAACGAGCCCTGGAGTCCTCAGAATAGGGAAGGTCGCAACGGACGCTCAAGCGGTTTGACCGGAATTACGTCATTCCTTGAGATGCTCTCTGGGTAACTGCGTGCGACAGAAGTAGCGAACTCCCCATCCCTTTTAGCAACTGTGTTCTCGGGTCTAGCTGTGGCGTTCTCTCACTGAGGTAGTTCAAGATCGGCTCATCTCTCTCAAGAGTCTCTCTCCGGGTCTTAACGCAATCGGTCCAAAACAGGTTGAGTTACCGTGGTGAATACAACAGAAGTTTTACAGAAAAGTGCAAGCGGAGTTTGACTAAATAACATTTAACATTCAAACAAATAAATAAATAATTTTGCCAAACAGGCCAACTGTTACATCACTCCATGCTTAAATTACGAAAATTCAGTGTAAACTGAATTTTCGTAAGGAAATCTTACGAAAACCGAAAACTAACAACTAAACATTTATTTACATTTCACTAAAAACAAATTGCAAACAAATTGGTGGGT
Organism: Culex quinquefasciatus; assembly: GCF_015732765.1. Classification (NCBI taxonomy): domain Eukaryota; kingdom Metazoa; phylum Arthropoda; class Insecta; order Diptera; family Culicidae; genus Culex; species Culex quinquefasciatus. Next base: position 93,270,752 of record NC_051863.1, on the reverse strand, counting down.
CTCGTGGCGCAGGGGTAGCGGCTTCGGCTGCCGATCCCGATGATGCTATGAGACGCGGGTTCGATTCCCGCCTTATCCACTGAGCTTCTATCGGATGGTGAAGTAAAACGTCGGTCCCGGTTTCTCCTGTCTCGTCAGAGGCGCTGGAGCAGAAATCCCACGTTAGAGGAAGGCCATGCCCCGGGGGGCGTAGTGCCAATACTTTCGTTTTTAAAAACAAATTGCGAAAGATTCTTCAATAGTTCGGGGTCATATATGATCATCGGTTACAAGTAACCTCCATCTCTATTTCCAAGTCATGATCCATCACAGAAAATGCTTGTTACTGACCATCAACGTCTTCACTCCGGTCTCCAGCGAACGTTTAGAAATCCTCAACAAAATGCTAGTGCAAAAATTTTATAACCTGATCACAGATACTTTCTTTCAGTCATTTAATTTACAGGCTATCATCTCTAAATTTTCCCAGAAAAACTACTTGCTTGAACTGTCCAGGGCTAGCAGTTTGACTATGACTAGTGGTTGACATTCCTCATTCATTCATCCTAACACTCATATCCCAATCATTACCCCAAATAAAATATACTTTCAAATAAATAATATTCCATATTTAATGAAAATACAACCTAAAGTCTCCTTACTTTATGTTCCCGAAATAACACTGGCTCATTAAGACTCAGAATCTACCCCAATCATTACGTTGAGCAAATGAAACTTCGTCCTAATTTACCGAAATCATCTGTTCTGCAGAGTTTAGGCCCACCCCAAAGCTTTACTTCAGGCAAATTTGTCCTTCACTCTAACAGAACGCAGCCTAATTAAAATATCTGTATTGAATTTCCACCCCAGAATCGACTCTTTTGTCACCCGAAATTCAATAAGACAACTGAAATTCGCCACAAGGGTTCTCCCAAATAAACACTGAAAAAAAATCACTCTACCTAACTAACTGGAACTGTCAAACCAAAAGCTTCGTCAAAAAGCTTCGCCGAGGACGTCAAACGAAAACGTAAACAAACGTGGTGCTGTCCGTAATTTAAATCGCGGTGTGATTTTGCTAAAGAATGTGCTCTAAAAGTGTCCCAAAAAGTAGTGAAACGTTCCAGAAACTATTTAAATTGCTTTTTCCTGATGCTAATTTACGGGGGGGAGTATTCAACTTCTCCAATCTTTCCAAAAAATAAGGTGCTTTGTGTATTTATTTGCAGAAGCTGCGTCGTGGGACCAAAACAACTCTGGGTGCTGAAGGCTGACGGAAATTTACTAACTATGCTGAAGGCTGGAAAAAAATTATGGTGCTGAACTAAAAACTAAGTGCTGAAGGCCAAAATCTACTACTGGATGGAAAAATATGTTGCGGAAGGCTGCAAATTATGGCGGAAATATGTTGCTGAAGGCTGAATGTGCTGTGACGTCATCAACTTCACTTCTGATTGGAAGCTGCGACGAAATCTAATTGGATATCCTAACCTCAACACGACGACTTGTATGCTGCGCGATGCTGAATTATGCTTCCTGACTACTCTACTCATCTCAAGTTCCCGAAAAATATGCCCCAGACGACAAAACTGAAGACAACATACATCATCGATCATGCTGCGACAACATCACTTCGTGGGACTCAACATCAACATAAAGAAGATCAAGAAGAAACTAACACTAACGATAAGTACTCACATGTAGTTTTTATAAGATTAGGCGCGACTAACAAGAACTATTTACATTAGGTAGGGTATTTGCTCCCATCCTTGATCCTATTCCTATCCTAAATCTAATTTTTGTCTTGTTGGACGGTCTGTTTACGATGTCCGAGATCGCGATTGACTAGTTCGAGGGTGTTCGTGGTAGTTTTGCTCTAGTTCTTCGTTTTAGTCGCCAGTAGTTTTAGTTATTGTGGGACGCTCAACTCTTTGATCGAGGAGACTTGAAGGTTAGAGGTTTTATGAGATCTTGTTGCTTTTGATTGGGTGAAAGGGACATAGCTGGTTGGGTCATAGTTTGCCTAGCATATTTTGTCGACAGTCAGCAGGTTCGAGCATAGATTTTCATGTTGGCTAGGGAGTTGATCTTTCGGTCTCATCCGCAAAGCTCATGAATCATCGATACTCTCATCTGAAGCTGGACAGGTGTGGCATGTAGTTGTAGTTTTTGATGCCTAAAGAGTGTTTTGGAGCATAATTTATGCTTGGTTGCCTCTCTAACGGTTAGAGGGTACATAGCTCGAGAAACCTAAATTTGAAAAATCCTAAATTGCAAAATCTTAACTGAAACTGATCGATTCTAATCGCGGTGTTAGTCGACCGAACGCGTGAGAGGTTGGTTAAGCTTTTTAAGGTACTTGCAGTTGAAAACGGCCAGATGTTTACCTTTTTCGTCTTATAGATCGTAGCAGTGTTCGCCCACTACTCTTTTGACCAGTGCAGGAACGTATTTAGGCGCAAGTTTGGCACAGTAACCCTTACCCTTGTCGGAAAGTTCGGTGTTCTTCTTCAGAAACTTCTCGTTGACCGTGTATTGCGGACACTTCACGTTTGACCTGAGGTTGTAGTATTTCGAGTGCCGCTCGAATGCCTTCTTGAGATTCTCCTTGACGTCGGCGTACAGTTTCTCCCGCTCAGCGTTGTTCAGACTCCCACTATCAATCGACGTGTCCCTCATGCAACGGTACTCTCTTCCGTCCGAGACCATATTACGCCCGAACAGGATAAAGTAGGGCGTGTACTTCGTCGCGTCATGCACCGAGTTCCGGATGGCGTTGGCGATCGTCTGGATGTTGTTCGCCCAATCCTTGTGGTTCTTCTTGATCGTGGCCCGGGTGGCGGTTGTTATCACCCGGTTGGCTCTCTCCGAATCGTTGATCTGCGGATGGTAACTCGGCGTTCTCCAGTGGGTTACGTGATATCGACTCAACAGTTCTTGGAACAGTTTGGACGTGAATTGTGTCCCGTTATCTGTGAGGATTACTTCCGAAACCCCGAACAGCAAAAACAGCATGTTTTCAACGAACGGAACGAGCGAATCCGTCGTGGCTTGTCGAAATGGTTGTACTAGTACGTGTTCGGGCCGGCACGTTGGCCCCACGTAAAACGGCGGAATACTCACGGGTGGACTGTACTTATTGTTCGAACTGGCCGTGGGTGTGGTAAAAAAGTAAACGCACTCGGATTAGCACTACAAACTAGCTTTATTAAGACTAAGTTTAAAAAATACGTGTTCACTTGTCCGAGGGTGAAAAAAGACTGGTACCGCAAAATGGCGGTTTTTTCTCTCGTCGTCGTCGTCGGTCGTCGTTCGTGTCTCGTCGGTCGTCGTTCGTGTCTCGTCGTTCGTTCAGCGTCGTGGCAACGTCGCGCCGTTGCGCGCGAGAAACGTTGCGCAGGGTTGCGCTCGATCGCAGCAAGCTGGTTGCGGCAGGCGAGCAGGGCTGTCAAATTAACGCAGCCAGTCAAGCCGCCAACATCCTCCCCCCGGGCTGGGACGAAGACTCAGCAGATTTTTCCGGCTCGTTGTCCAGGATTGGTAACACGGATAGCTTTGAGATCGGTCGCCGGATGACGGTTCCACCGACCTTCACGTCCGCAGTTCGCACGAAACCGTCCGGTCCAGGGTAGGTCTGCATCACGATTCCCATCTTCCAATCCAACGGTGGCGCGTCTTTCTCCTCCAGCAGGATCACCATTCCCGGACGGACGTTTGGCTTCTCCTTCCGGTTCTTTCCTCTTGGCTGGAGGGTCGTCAAGTAGTCCCGTCTCCAGGCTCTCCAAAAGTGTTCGCGCAAGAGCTGCAGGTGCTGCCACTTGGACAGCCGGTTCGTCGGTATTCCCTCGTACGCCTGTTCCGGAATGGCTGTGAGAGGGCGGCCAATCAAGAAGTGTCCCGGCGTCAGGACTTCTGGATCTGCTGGGTCGGTGGATGTAGCGAAGAGCGGTCTGGAGTTGAGCACGGCCTCGACCTCCGCGAGCACGGTGGCGTACTCCTCGAAGGTAAGCTTGGCGTGTTTGAGGATCCGCTTCAGGTGATACTTCGTGCTCTTTACAGCGGCCTCCCAAAGGCCACCGAAGTTCGGCGCGCCGGGTGGGATGAACGACCAGGTGATCTCCTTGGGCTGGCAGTACGTCTGGACCCGGTCGTTGAATTCGCGCTCGTTGAAAAGAACGTACAGCTCGTGCAGTTCAGTCTTGGCCCCTTGAAGTTTGTGCCGTTATCGGAATGGATCCGACGCGGCACGCCGCGTCTGCTGACGAAGCGCTGGAGGGCGGCCAGGAATGCTTCGGTCGTGAGGTCCGAGACCAGCTCGAGGTGGATCGCCTTGGTTGCCATGCACACGAAGACGGCAAAGTATGCCTTGACGATCTGCGGCTTTCGGGTTCCTACCTTCACAAGAATTGGACCGGCGTAGTCCACGCCGACCTCGTCGAACGGAAGGTTCTCCGTCACTCGGCAGGACGGCAGTCTTCCCATCAGCTGGCTCGTACTGCGTGGCTTCGCGCGGAAGCACGTCACGCAGCTTCTCGTCTCGCTCCGAACTGTCGACCGTCCGTCGAGCAGCCAGAACTGTCTGCGCAGGATCGCGAGCAGGGACGACGGCCCCGCGTGCAGGTGCTCTTCGTGGAAGGCCTTGACAATCAGGTTGGTAACTCGGTGCTTGGGCAGGATCAGCTGGTGCTTGGCTGCGAACGGCAGCTCGGAGTGCTGCAGTCTTCCTCCCACTCGCAGGAGGCCTTCGTGTAGGAAAGGCGTCAACCCTTGGAGACGCCCGGCCGTGTCGTTCTCGGCCACGTGTTGATTTCTTGAGACAGCACGTCGTGCTGCACAACTCTCACGATCAGCTTCAGGGACGACCGCAGTTCAGGGATGGTTAGATGGCGTAGACGGGTTCGTTCCGTGGAGTTCTTGAGCCTGCAGTTGGTCACGAAACGCAGCACGTACGCCATTATCCGTTGCAGCTTCCGGAATGAGCTGCAGTTCTCGAAAATCGGAAACTCGGTCGTGTTGCAGGCCAGCAGGGTAACCAACTTCACCTTACGCATCTCAGGCAACTCACTGTCCGGTATCTCGATTTCAGGCTCTTCCTCGTACTCGACGGACTCCAAAAACTGTGGACCTTCCCACCACTTACTGCATTTCATCAGGGCGGCAGGAAACATGCCGCGCGAGATCAGATCGGCCGGGTTGTCCTTGGAACGAATGTACTTGAAGATGAAGCCGCCGGTCTCTCTCCGGATCTCGCGACGCGGTTGCGCACGAACGTTTGAAGTAGGTCCAGCGGTTTCTTGAGCCACGCAAGCACAACTTGGCTGTCGCACCACAGCACCACGTGTCGGAAGGGTAGGTTCAGCGCAGCGATGACCTTCACCACCAGTTTCGAGAGCAGTCGGAGGGCAAGCAGTTCCAGTCGGTGGATATCCAGTGGCTTGGTTGGCGCCACCTTCGATTTGCTGAAGAGCAGCCTCATCTTGCACTTGCCGTTCGGGAGCAGACTGCGAACGTAGGTCACCGCACCGTAGGCGACCTTGGAGGCGTCGCTGAATCCGTGAAGCTCTAGGCCCGGGTTGCCAGGCCCGATCACGTACCGAGGGATACGGATGTCGCGCACGTCAGGAAGTGCACACTGGAATTGGTGCCACGTGTCCATCATCCCGCCTTCCAACAGAACGTCCCAAGAAAGACCAGCAAGCCAGACTCGCTGCATCAGGATCTTGGCCTTGATGATTACTGGCGACAGGAGTCCCAGTATGTCGTAGAATTTGCCGATCTCCGAGAGAACACGGCGCTTGGTGGCATCAGCTTCGGCTTGCGTAACAGTGAAACGGAACTCGTCGTCTCCTGGACTCCAGTAGAGCCCCAGGGCCTTGACCACACCGCCGACCAAACCGTCCAGGTCGATCAGCTTCTCGCGATCACACTCAGGGATGCGTTCCATCACCACCGGCTCATTGGATGTCCACTTGTGGATGGGAAATCCACCGCGACCGAGCAGGCCTTGCAGTTGCGTCAGACAATCGATTGCTTCTTCGGGAGAGCTCGCACCAGAGAGGATGTCATCGACGTAGCAGGCCTCGCGCACAATTTTGGCAGCTAGCGGAAAATGTTCACCTTCATCGTCGCAGAGCTGGACCAGACATCGCGTGGCAAGAAAGGGAGCGGACGCCGTACCGTAAGTCACCGTGGTGAGTTCCAGGACCCGGATGAACTCAGATGGATCGGCCCGCCAGAAGATTCGCTGGAAGCGGGTGTCAGACGGGGCCACTCGAATCTGGCGGTACATTTTCGAGAGGTCTGCAGTGAAGGCGACGGGGTGCTTCCGGAAGGCAAGGAGGATGGAGAACAGATCGCTCTGGACAGTGCCTCCGACCTGAAGGGCTTCGTTCAGGGACACGCTCGTAGGAGACATCTTTGCAGATGCGTCAAATACGACCCGCAACTTGGTCGTAGAGCTCGAGGGGCGTAGGATCGCGTGATGGGGCATGTAGTAGCGGCTCGTGTTTGGTAAGTCGTCGGCCTCGTCAACCGACTTGCAGTGCCCCAGTTCCTCATATTCCCTAATGAACTCACCGTATTGCAGCTTCAAGTTTGGGTCCCGGGCGAGTCGCCGCTCCAGCGACAGGAAGCGCCGAAGAGCGAGGCTGCGGTTGTCGTCGAGCTTTGCGACGACCGGACGAAATGGCAAGCGTACCTCGTACCTGCCGGTTGTATCCCGCTTGTGGGTGGACGCGAAGAACGCCTCGCATTCCTCTTGCTCGGTGGAAACTTGTGTGACACTTTCGATGTCCTCGACCTGCCAGAATCTCTGGATCGCTTCGTTGATGTCGTCGAGTGTGGCAGTGTGTGTGTACTGCGGGCTTGGTGCTGTGTATCCAACATCTCCGGCGATGACCCAACCGAGGTGAGTCTCGCGCAGTTCCGGTAGATTTCCAGCCAACTCCATCTGTCCCGTTTTTAGCAACCGGAAAAACATAGTTACTCCCAGAAGCATGTCGATGCGGTCCGGCTTGTTGAATTCTGGGTCGGCCAGCTGGATGCCGACGGGAATCGGCCACTCGTTGATGTCGACCAGTACAGCTGGAACCATTCCGGTCACCTTTGGTACGATGAAGCAATCGACGTCGACGGAGAAGCTGCTGATCCGAGAGCGGAGCTCGACCGTGATCGACTCCTTGGCGTACGTCTTGACAGCTCCGATGCCGCAGATGGGGACGTTTGCGGCCACTCGTTCTAGTTTTAAGCGGTTTGCCATCGATTGCGTAATAAAATTCACCTGTGATCCATTGTCGAGTAGGACGCGGCAAGGCACAGGCTGGCTCTGGTCGTCGAGCAGATTGACGACCGCGGTCAGTAGCATTACTGTCTTGACCGCCTGGGAGTGGTTACAGGTTGCTTGGCTGGACGTCGGGTGAGCCGGACCAGCGGGTTGGTTCACTGGTGGCTGATTCACTGGTGTGGCCACACTCTGGGGAGTGGCCGGCTTCGTCGTAGATTCTTGCTGCTCTCGTGGTTCGTGCAGCGTGGTGTGGTGCCGCCGTTGACACTTTCCGCAGGTGTACTTCGACGAGCACCTTTTCGTCGAGTGTCCAGGCCGCAGGCAGTTGTAGCACAGGTTCTTCTCCCTCGCCTTGTCCTTGCGCTGGGCTACCGTGTATCCGAGGAAGGTCGCGCACTTGAAGGTTTGGTGTGGCTCAGCGCAGACTTCGCACCGGGATTCCGGCTGCGACGATGTTGTGGCCGCGTTGGCCTTCTGGGTTGGCTTGCTGGAGTATGGCTTGGATGGTTGTCGCTGCTTCGGTGCCGCTTCGTTGGTTTTCTCCCACCGTTCCAGAACGGAGACTCGATCCTTCAAGAACTGGATGGCCACTTCGTAGTTCGGAAGTTCTCCTCGCTTGATCGTTGCCTCCCAGAGCTTGTACGTGGCGTCGTCCAGGGCATGTGCCAGGAGGTAGACGGCGATCTGTTCGGACACTCCGATGAACTGCTGGCCAAGGAACTTGAGGTTCTCGACGTGGCCGTTGAAGTTCTGCACGAGTGACCTCAGCTCCTCGTGGCTCTCTTTGGCCAGCTTCTGGACTCGTAGCATGCCACCGATGTGCAGATCGATCATCCGCCGCTTGTCCCCGTACTGCTCCTCCAAAATCTCCCAGGCATGCGCGTAATTCCCATCCTGAATGGTTTTGTCGTCGATCGCACCCTGAGCGCTTCCAATCAAGGCCTTCTCCAGATGGTAGAGCTTGATCCTGGGAAGTTCGTTTGACCGGTCGACCACGTCCTTGAACATGATCTTGAACCTGTCTCAGGACTCATACTTGCCGTCGAACGTAGGGATGATTCTCGGCAACGGCTGGTTGATGACCACCGGTTGAGCGCCGGCTGGCGCGAGGGCGTTGGACGTTCCTGCAGCGACGGCGGGGGTGAGGTCATCGGTCCACTGCTCAAGGGTCATGATGAGCTCATCGTAGATGGCTTCGAACTTCCGCTGCTGGGCATCATGCTGACCTCGAGAGCTTGCATCCGCCAGGAGGATGATCCGCTGATGGACGCTGTCGAACTCGCTGTTCACCAACTCCAGCTTCTTCTGGTTTCCCCTTACCGTCGCGGCTGTGCGCCCACCTCTGGGCACACTGGTAATCGCCTCCTTCATCCGAGTGATCCTTTCCACCTTCTGTTCTCGGATGTGGACCAGGCCTTCAAACTCTTCTTGGCGGATGTCTTCCTCCGACTTCTTCATCGGAGTACGTGGGGTTTTTGGCGGCATTTTCCACACTTCTCACTTTTAGCACTTTTAGGTTAAGTTTCTCCTCTTCTTCTTTGCACTTATGGACACTCGCGAACGGAAATGAGGGCTGTTTGCCTCCGTCGGGATTGTTCACGAATGTTCCGGAATCGCACTTTTTGCACTTTTGCACTCGCGGCTACGTGTCTCTCACCGGAGCGACTTTTTCGCGGGAACTGTCCGCTTGTTCTCTGAGGCACGTTTGCCTCGCACTTTTCACCGGGCTTCTTTACCACATCCACGCCGGATGTCCAAATTCGGGTCGATTGGACCAATGTTCGGGCCGGCACGTTGGCCCCACGTAAAACGGCGGAATACTCACGGGTGGACTGTACTTATTGTTCGAACTGGCCGTGGGTGTGGTAAAAAAGTAAACGCACTCGGATTAGCACTACAAACTAGCTTTATTAAGACTAAGTTTAAAAAATACGTGTTCACTTGTCCGAGGGTGAAAAAAGACTGGTACCGCAAAATGGCGGTTTTTTCTCTCGTCGTCGTCGTCGGTCGTCGTTCGTGTCTCGTCGGTCGTCGTTCGTGTCTCGTCGTTCGTTCAGCGTCGTGGCAACGTCGCGCCGTTGCGCGCGAGAAACGTTGCGCAGGGTTGCGCTCGATCGCAGCAAGCTGGTTGCGGCAGGCGAGCAGGGCTGTCAAATTAACGCAGCCAGTCAAGCCGCCAACAGTACGAACTTGCTGAAAACGTCTGTTAGTACCAGCAGACAGGTGCTTCTCCCTTTCCCCGATGCCGGAAGCGGTCCAACGTAGTCCATGGTCACAAATTGCCACGGGTATTCCGCAATCTTCCGTTGCACTTTCAGTGGAGCTGTGGTGTTGACGTTGGTCGCTTTGCTGGTTTGACAGACGAGACAATCCTGGCAGAAACGTTTCGTTTTGGTGTTCATCAACGGCCAGAAATATATTTCCCGAAGCGCGGCCAGAGTCTTCTCGAACCCGAGGTGAGCGGTTCCGTGAGTTTTCCGGAGAATCTCCTCTTTCCGACTTCGGCGGGTAGACTTTCCAGCAGAAACGACTATCCTCGACCTTTCCCTTGTTCTTGACGAACTTGTAAACGCTGCCGTCGACTACTCGGAAGTCCGTGAACGCCTGCGGGTCCATCGTGATCTGCTTGACCAGGTCCTGGTACTCCTGATCGACTTGCGCTACGCTGATTGCATCTAACGAGCGAGACAAACAATCTGCGGTGATGTTTTGCTTCCCCTTTCGATACTCCAACTCGATATCGTACGATTGGATCTTAAGAGCCCACCTGAGCAGCTTAGAGTTACCAGACTCGACACCTATCGTGAACAGCCAGAGAAGGCTACGCGCGTTCGTGACGACTTTGAAACGGCTTCCTTCCACGTAGTGCCGGAAGTGCTCGATCGCGAGCAGAACGCCTAGGCATTCCTTCTCCACGCTGGCGTATCGCTTCTGGGTGCTGCTTAACTTCTTACTGAAGTAAGCGATGATTCGCGGCTCGCCATCCAGCTTCTGGATCAGTGCGGCTCCGACAGCATTATCAGATGCGTCTGACTCGATCACAAACGGCTCGGCAAAATTCGGGTTGGCCAGGATCAGTGCCGACACCAGTGCGGCTTTCAATTCTTGGAATCCTTCTTCCGCGGCTTCCGTCCACTGGAACTTGTTCTTCTTCTTCCGTAGCAGGTCCAAAATTGGCGCGACGATCTTGCTGTAATTGGAAATGAACCGTTGGTAAAAGCCTGCCAGGCCGAGCAGAGAGCGAATGTCCTTTACGCTCTTCGGGCGGCTGTAGTTCAGGATCGGATCGATCCGCTTGCTGTCGATCGCGACGCTCTGGCCGGTTAACAAATACCCCAAATAGTTCACCTGCTTCTTACAAAACTGAGACTTGTCGAGCGAAATCGTCAGGTTCGCCTTTGTCAAACGTTCCGCCACGATTCCTAGCAACCGAAGGTGCTCGGACAGGTCTTTGGTCGCCACCACAATATCGTCCAGGTAGATTAATACATGGGGCTCTAGATCGAACCCAATGACTTTATCCATCAGTCTGCACATCGTGAATGGAGCGTTCGTGAGTCCGAATGGACACACCTTGAAGCGGAACAGTCCCTTTAACGTCCGGAACGCCGTGAATTCGCGACAATCTTCCTTGAGCGGTATCTGGAAGTACGCGTCTTTAAGGTCGATTACGGAGAAGTAGCACGCACTCTGCAACCGATGGAATATCCCTTTCATGTCGCGCATCGGGTAGGAATCCTTCTTCGTCATGGCATTGATCCTCCTCGAGTCCAAACAAACCCTTAGCTTACCATTCGACTTGCGGACGGGAACCAATGGGTTCGCCCACTGACTCGTGCACTCCTCGATGGCATCCATCTTCCTGTAGCGCTCGATCTCCTTATCCATTTCCGCTTGGATGGAAGGTGAGCAGCGGTAGAGCGGCATTCGACGGGGTTTCGTAGACGACCTTCCGTTGTGCACGGGAATGTCCTGATGACGTCGGCCAGACTTCCTCTCTCTTCTTCCGTCAGGTCATGCTCGGTCTTGATCGTTTCCGGCGTGGTCACCGACGGTTCTGTCAGGTCGATGCCCGGAATGTCAAGGGAATCGTCCGGTGGTGGTTGTTCGATGACCGGAAGTGCTTCGACCGGATGTATGAAGAAGTGGAACAACTCTTCCGGAACGTCCTGACTTCCTGCGGTGATCTCAGCGATCTCTTCTAATCCCGTTTCACCCTGCATCATCGGTTTAATCCCGAAGGTTGTCCAGAAGTTGATGCCTACACAGAAAAAAAAAATCCGGTAAATTTACATCATTAATGATGTACCAAAAGTGCACGTCATTAATGATGCGAATTTACATCAAAATCATTGGAAATTTACGTTTCATCCAATGTAAATCAACAAGGGATTTTTTTTTGGGAAATCGTGTAAATTTCCGATAAAAATAACGTAAATTTACCAAAAAGCAAAAATTTTTTTAGCTCCGCTGAATCTAGAAACCGATGTAAATTTCAAACGTTTTCGTAAATTGTTGCTTAGAAAGACATACTTTTGAAATTTTAGTTGATCAGGTTTGAAATATTTAAAATCTCAAAAACAGATCTGCTCAGCAAAGAAAGTGTTTGAAAATTACAACAGAAAACAGATTCAACGGAGCATTGAATTAGTATTTAAACATGATATGATTTAAATGATCAAACGGAATTCACAAAAGATTAATATTAAAGAATCGTTAGGACACATTTAAAGAAAAAAGATTACTGAAGCTTATGCTTTTCTCGTCCATAACAAAGTCTGACAGAAGGTGATTCTAGCAATACGGTTTTTTTAAACCTAAACGATCTTGAGCTCTACGTGGAGCAAGCAGTTTTGCAAGTGAGGGTTGATATAGGACACGTACAGTTCGTGCCCCAGGAGCACGCGTAACGCGTCGCTACGCACCACATCGGAAAACTTTTCCGGAAAGTCCTTGCTAATCTGCTTGACAAAGTTGAACACCAAATCGGGATACTCTGAAAGAAATAAGTTCATGTAAAATAATTCGAAGAATTCACTCTTGATCTTACCATCACAGCTATGTTGCACCTGCAGGTCGACGATCAGCACTCAGCAGCGGTATCAGGTGCCCTAGCGGTAGATGGCGTTCAGGCGGCGGAAAACGGTCTGGATCTTTTCAGAGTCCGCAGGAGCAGGTATTGAACAAAGGCAGACTGTTGGTGGTGATTATACATGCGAGGGCAACGCAAATGTTGTCCGGCCTCCGCCAAGCGAGGCCAATATTTTTACTATGTGCCTGGAAACAGAAAGTGTTAAAATTATATATCTGCTCAATTTGCAAGTAACTTGTTCAAGCACACGTTGCCGTTGAGGACTATCTTATCGTTGTTGCGATCCTACACGCACGACCGAAGATTCGTAGCTTGTCGGTCATGTTAGCAGTGAACACCTTTAGAAGCTGAAGCACTCGGACAGCATGCCGATGGCGAAGCAGTCCTGCGAAAAACGCGATCCTACACGCACGACCGAAGATTCGTAGCTTGTCGGTCATGTTAGCGGTGAACACCTTTAGAAGCTGAAGCACTCGGACAGCATGCCGATGGCGAAGCAGTCCTGCGAGTCAGTCGATTCGTCTCAACAGAATGGTCACTCACCTGTATGATCGATTTTGCTCCTCGTGCGAAATCACCCACGTGTGGGAATCACGTTACGCATGTTCGTGTCCATCAAATTGAGACTCGATGTGGTGTCAGCCAAGTGTTCCGTCGATGACGACTCTCGATACACTGAAAATACGCCACACTTTTTTTTCAAGTGCCCAAACACTTGAAAGATTCAATAAAGCCACATCTTAGATCTAATTTGTTTGTGTTTGAATTTCAATCCAATCCATTATCAAATTCAAGTGTTTTAGCGATTGACTTTTTGGTATTTTTTGACACCTTATTTTCATTCGGGTGGCTCAAACTTTTCAAGTGTTTTGCTCATGAATTTGCCCCACTGTGCTGAACTATTCAAAGTGATGAGAAAAACACTTGAAATTGATCTTGTTTTGATTTGAAATACAGTTTCGTGACAGCTTCGTCAGACTTTGCTTCGTTTCTTCATTTCCAGAGTTTTTTTTGAAAATGACCAATAAACTATTGTCTTTCATATGTTTATAGGACCTAATAAAAAAAAACTCTAGATTTGTGTTTTGGCGGTCCGGTGTGTTCGTTTTTCGCAGGCCCGAATGACCGCGTGAGTTCGCTGCCGCCATATTCCTGTCCAATAAATTGCCTGCCCGGCCTCCGGGCCGCGAAGACGAGCATTGCCACAAGGCTGCGTCCTCGGGCTCAGGATCCGTATGGCCAGCGGAAGGGCTCGGTCTCCCGGACCCGGAAGGAGGCCAACTTTGGCGATAGAGGTTCTTTTCCGGAGATTCACCCACTTGGTGAGTGGGGAGAAAGATTTTTTGTTGAGTTTTGTTTTGATTTTTGGATTTATGTTGTGTGAATTGCAGGAAGGATGCGATTGAGCTGCAGATGCCGTACCAGGAAGCGTTTGATGAAATTAAGGAAAACACCCGCCGGGCGCTGGAGAATCGGTGTCGGTGAGAAGCAGAATTCGATACATTCCACCCAGGGGCCGGCCAAACAATGCGTCATTCGGATGGTCAAGGCAGTTTGATTCGATGGAACCAACACGGTTCCGAATCAACAAGAAGGTTCCCCGGGGGCCTTCATCTCCGCAGAAAGCGGTGGTGGCGAACAACCCGAACCTGACTAGGAGGATGATCCTGAAAGCTGAGACAACTGGAAGAACTAAAACAATTCATCAACGGAAACAATGTTCCATTTTTGACAAGCAAATAAAAGTTGTCAAATTAAATTCATGACGCAACTTCTTCTCTTTTTTTAACAAACCGAAATCCATTTCTATTACATACAAACATGCATTGATTATAGAAGGAAAAATCATTAAAAACCAATAGATATAACGTGGTTTTGCATGTGACACAACACATCAAATTCAAGTGTTGTGCTATTGAATTGACAGCATCTTTAGGTGCCCAAAATTCAAGTGTTTTGCGATTGATTTCTGAGTGCTCTGTACAGCAGGGCCAGATCATGTGTAGAACACTTCGTTAAGCTGTGTAAGTTTTGCTCAGTGTAGGAAACAGAACGGGATAGGTTTCGTTTCATGAGCGGAGACTTCCGGCACGGTGCTCACATGGAGACATGTAGCGAAGTGATATCCAGAACGCCAGGTTGCAGGGCACAATCTTGGACTGCGTTTTTCAGGTGTTGCGCGGCATGTTAGCGGTGACGCTGGAGACCGCATCAGGTCGATTCACTTACTGTTAAATTTAAAGAAAATCATAAAGAATAACACATTTAAATAATAACGAACTCAGATGCATACGTGCAGGAAAATCCTTGGCAAATTAACTCGTCGTTTTCGAATAGCATCTGTAGTAACAAGGAAAAATAATTCAAACTTTTATTTATGTTAAACTAAACAACTAAAACTAAACAAATTTTCAAACTCTTGTCAAATCCTCACCAGGCCACCGAACTTCGTGTTCCGGAAATCTCCAAAACGCCGGTGCCGGGTCTTAATCTACTCTGGACTATCTAGAACTGTTGATATCACTCCCACAAAATCATATTTTATTCACTCGCCAAAATCGCAGCAGGCGGCGCACTAAATAATGCGAAAGAAGAAGAAGAAAGGAATCAAAACAAAATGTGCACGCTGCAAGAGAAATGGTAGAATTGTGCACGGTCAATTAAATTTATCTGATTAGTTTTGAAAAGGACGTAAGAGCCATTGGTGAAAACCGCTGGGAAAAAAACGCCTTGAGTAAAGAGATATTCAATAACACCCACTTAACACCCAAAAGCAAAAAAAGTTTATTTGACCTTTGGCGACCATATTCAAAAACAAGTATATATAAAATATTGGTCTTCGAGGAAACAAAACTTTTAAAAGTTTGTTTCAAAAAAGTTTTAAAACGTAACCAAAATATTAGCTACACATATGAGCAATCAAAATCAGAAAAAGTGAATGCTTTTCAGTAGACGAACCCTAAAATAGGTAAGTCTTGCTTTGAATATGAATATCTAGAGGTACTAGAATGCATGTTGAATTCTAGTTCAACCTTTTTTCACTATTTTTTCTTCGAAGTGTAAGCTGTCAACAAACTTTTGCTTTTGATCTGTCATGGTTAAGATTAAGATTGCATTTTTTTTTAAATATTTCCTCCGCATAGTTTTAAACAGCGCTTTTTTAAAACAAGCCGAACTTTGAACAAGATGCTTCTCTCAAACCAAAGGCAAACTATAGAAAAAGGTAATTTTTATACAATACTGATTGAAAAATGTGAGACGATCAGTTTCTTCGATGGTCAGATCCTGTTGTTTCTTCGATGGTCAGATCCTGTTCATATCCAGCAGCCAGAAGGAACTCGATGTAACGGAATCGTAACGCTGAGTTAGGATCAAAGAAAAATCAAGAGAGTGGGCATCACCAGCAGGAAAAACCGTTCCGGGCGCGGCTGCACCAGCGGTTCACGTAGATTGAGCGCGAGAGCTCTTCCGGCCGGTCAGCGCTAACAACCTGAAGGAATACGCCATTGATCCTGCGACCAGACGGGCTGCCCGACCGTGCTGTTTGAGATGAATTTTGCGTTACAACGGCCTCCAAAATGCATCCGGAAGTCGACCGGGTGACATCTCCTGTTACCAGCTCGAATGGCAAAACTGCGTTGAACCTACGACCAGACGGAGCTGCCCGACCGCAGACGGAGATGCCTGAACGCTGTTTAAGATGAACTTTTCGCCACAACGGCCGCCGAAATACACCCGGAAGTCAACCGTGTGATCGCCAGGAATGGCAAAACTGCTGGAGTAGCTGCATGAGACGAAAAGAACTTTATTATTTTGTAAGTAAATATTAGTTTGCTATGAAAGATTGTTTACCGGTTTCACCCACTGCAACATAACCGGAAGGCCTAACGTATTCCTTCCAAGCCAGAAGTTGCCAGCTCCGGTTTGGAAGAGATTGCGGACTCATTGCGCTGACGTCAAAGACCTCCGGAAGGCCAATAATGTTTTGTTTACAACAGTATTTGCTGTGTTGATTGTTCTTACCTCCCGGTTACAGCCGTAACTGAATATTGTCCTTAACTCCTTTGTTTACAAAACAATCACCTGAGTCCAGAGCATTTGACAATCAAACAAAAAAAAACTCTTCAAAACACATCCGCACAGTTCCCCACAATCGTCAATAATGTTGACCTGCACAGATAAAAAAGTGTAAATTTACCCGACACTGAAACCATGTTTTGAACGTAAACATGCTTAATATAAATTTGAAATTTCATTTAAAACGATGAATTGCATTTAAACAACCTTCTCGTAAAATGAGATTCGATGTAAAACATGAATCTAATGTAAATAGAACTTTTGTTCCTGGGAAATATTAAATTTTAAATTTTGAAATGCATGTAATTGTACTTCTGATGTAAAATTTTCTTAATGTAAACTTAAAAAGCATTTAATTTCAAGTACATATTTTTCTGTTTGCCAAATGACAGCTCATGCAGTCGACAAAAACAAATCGGTTGATAATTATTAAAGTTTTGAGCGCTGCGCAGTAAAGGGAGTGTTTTCGCATTAACTGCTCATTTTTGCGACGATTAAAAAAGGCAAGTGTGTTGTTGTAGCAACAGTATATTATTGCTTTGGATTTTTGAGCATTTCTTACGTGGGTTCAGAAGGTAAGATTTTCAAAAGGCTTTCTGCATCTCGCTCGTTCTTAGAGTATGTTGTAAGTATCAACTGACATAAGCAGGATGCACTGTTTGTTTATTTTTAGTTTTTTGGCTACTTTACATTGGCTGACGCACGGAGTGATTTGTTTACCTTTTTTCGGCACCCTCCGCAAACGTCACACCATACAAAATTGCTGCCGGATCTTTTCCGGGAGAGATCCGGTAAAAGATCCGGCAGCAATTTGTGTTGATTTGACGTTTGCTGAGGGTTCCGAAAAGCTATGTTACTGCTTGCAAAAGGCAATAATTTTGTTTGAAGTCTAAATTCTCTCTAATCGAAATAAATAGGTGGAAATTCCAATCGCAGTTTCACAAACTTACATAATGCAACTT
Organism: Culex quinquefasciatus; assembly: GCF_015732765.1. Taxonomy (NCBI): domain Eukaryota; kingdom Metazoa; phylum Arthropoda; class Insecta; order Diptera; family Culicidae; genus Culex; species Culex quinquefasciatus. The sequence goes on along the minus strand of NC_051863.1, from coordinate 93,253,360 downwards.
CCGGATGTTTTTGACAAAAGTTGTCAAACGGGTTGTGGCCGGGCGCTATGGGGAATGCGTCCCAGCACAGGTGTGGGGCTTGCTCATCCGACTTCTGGGACATAAAACCACAGCAGCACTTGACTGCGTTACCTCGGGAAACCCCAGATCCAGGAACGCCGTTTCACCCTCGATCTGCAGTTTGGACATGGCACGCGCGTTTCCCTCAACGGGTACGCCCTTAGCGTAGTTCGCCAGAAGATGGTCACCTCAAACTGTTTATCTTCCTTCGCGACGCTGCGCAAACAGTGTCGTCAATCTGAATCTGAACAACTCGTCCGTTAGCCGAACAGCTGCCATAAGGCGCGGAGATGAGTTCCGAGCTGAAAATAGTAAGTTTTGGCTTAAACAAATTGTACATTATTTTCAGATTAACTAACCATCAGCTTTGCCGTCTTGAACACCAGACAGTACGCGCCGTTTCGGGCGCAGCAAAAGGGTCAGGGTCGTATACGAGGCGAGTTACGCTTCACACGAGATTTTGGTGCGGGGGGCATGGTGACTTTGTAGTACGACGGGGCCCAGTAGTTGGTGTAGTTGTTCTGCGTTCGAACAAGCGCCACAAGCTGGTCCGCTGAGACGGCTGGAGCCTTCCGTACGTATTTATGCGCCAGCAGATAAGTCTCGACCACAATCTCGGCAAACTGGTGGATTCAAGTGTGAGCGATCTTGTTGCGGGAAGCTGGCCGTTTCCAGCAAGACTAGCGATGACTGAGGATAGTACTCAACTGTAAGTACAATGTTTAATAAATATTTTTTTCAGGCCAAATTTTGTCCAGTCATCAAGTTTACCATATTGAAATTGCGAAACCAGCCAACGGATTCTGGGCAGAAATTTGCTACATTGCGCTCGTTTAGTGGCAAACTGCGCATCGTTGTTGTTCTTGAACTACCTTGACCAGGATATTTTGACCTTTCAAAACTGCGACCTTTTGGAACCTGGACCGGTGTTGATCTGGTCAACGACGCACTGCAGCTTGTACGCGGCGCGCAGCTTCGGAATGCGGCTGTGTCGGTGCTTGACGAAGCCACGCTTGTAGACCAGCCTGCGGATGAGCATGAGCAAGGGGTACACATAGGTGATGAAGGTGGCGTTGTTTATCTGACGCAGATGAAACAGCTGCAGCAACTTGCGGTCATTCGGGGCGACCATATAGATAGCACCGATCACGAAAGTCACCTTCGGCTCGGCCGGAATGTTGATGTTTCGATCACCTTACGCTCCATGCGGGCATCTTCTTGGTGTACTTGGCCGCGCGCAGCAGGTCGCGACGAAGCAGCTTGAGCTTGCGGCACCTTCGCAGGCGGTCACCTGAGCCGGTAGTTTGTTCTCGTTGTTGTCCATGCTGGCGCCGGCTCCTTGACGGCCGAAACAGTCTTCGCTACAGCGGGTAATTAAAATATGATCAGCCACAAATTTCAACGTTCTATGTCGATAAAAACAAAGAGCTACCTGGTGCTGTGCAAGTTTCACGTCAAAAAGACCGAAAAAGGTTTTTTCCGGAGCCCTACTGCGGCCCGGAACTCCACGCCGTCCGTTTACAAAAAAAAAAAACACGTTGATGTTGAAGAAATTTATTAATTTGACAGCAAAACAAAACCATCTCCATAATCTACACACAGATCTAGATTAGAGAGCCTGGATCTTATTAGAGAACGGACATCTCAAACCAAAAGTACCAATCGAAGCACGAGAACTGCTCGATTGGTACCTCCGTTTGACAGTTCTCGTGCTTCGATTGGTACTTTTGGTTTGAGATGTCCGTTCTCTAATAAGATCTAGGCTCTCTAATCTAGATAAAACAACGTGGTGTACACATCTAGTGTGTAAAATCTACTCATTGTGAGCGTTAGGTTTATGTTTCGTTTTAGCATGGACACCCACCATTTACACTCTAGAGAAAATCTAGTGATTATATTAGGTTTAATCCGTATTTTTCTTGCTTTTTTTTAAATGAATGTTAAAATGTATTGATCTTTTTATTTTAATCGTGCAATATTTGTTTTGATCCGCTATTTTCGGCTGCAGTTTTTTTTTTCCTTTGGGCGGTAAGGCTAAAACCGCGGTTGGTCCATATCACCTCGTCTGCAATTTTCAGACTCGGAGTGTGAGAGAAGCGGAAAGGTGGGCACTTGACGACTAGTTCTTCATCATTTGTGGTAAAACGGTGTAAGGTTTGGGTTAAGCAAGCCTCTGCGAGCTTACAAGGACGTCTTATTCGCGACTCCACCGAGACAGGACCCAGGGAGACGACTCCTGCACCTGGACTGAGCTAACTCCACTTAACCTTTAGGTTAGTCCGGTGCCAACACTTACTTCCCGTCCGACGGAAGGCGTGATCAGACAAATCTCGTCTCGAAAAATGCCACCGGGACCGTCTGGGATCGAACCCAGGCCGACGGTGAGAGGCAATCACGCTTACTTCTACACCACGGTTCCCAAAATCAAGGTAAGTGAAATTTAATTTGATGCAAGAGTATATGGGATTTAATTATTTATTAATTTATTGCAGATTGCAGCGATTTTTAGACAATCGTGCAAGTTGTGGAAAGCTCTATACAAAAGTGCACACCTCAAACTACACAGAAAAAAAAAAATCCGGTAAATTTACATCATTTATGATGTACCAAAAGTGCACGTCATTAATGATGCTAATTTACATTAACTTTATCGGAAATTTACATGACATCCGATGTAAACGTGCCTAGGCAACATATTTTGAAAACTTGTAAATTTCCGATGAAATTAACGTAAATTTACCACAATTTAAAATTTTTTTTAGCTCCGTTGAATCTAAAATCCGATGTAAATTTCAAACGTGTTGCAAAGCCAGTGTTTGAAAATTGCATCAGGTACCAGATTCAACGAAGCATTGAAAAGGGATATGATTTAAATGACCACAAACCATTGGAAGATTGAATGATTAGAAAACACATTTAAATGAATGGGGATTACTGGACCTAACAGTTTCCCCGTCCCATAAACATATTACAACAGTTAATAAAATAATTTGAAAAAAATGTCGAAAATGTGTCTGGCAAAAGGTGATTTTTTTTCAATACGGAATTACTTACGGTTGTCCTGATTCGGGTCATGTCCTCTTGGTTTATGGCAAACGACAAGTCCAATCGGAACGCTGATTCATCGTTTTCGGTTGCCGACTATACATTTATCGAGATGAGACGTGGAGAGATGCTGCCTGGTGTCGAAAGCAATGTTGTGTTGCTTCTTGTATAGCACCTGCAAGCCGTCGATCAGCAAACGGCCCAGCAACGGAAGCAAGTTTTGTTGCCCTGACGGTAGATGACGTCCTGACTGCGCTTTCTTCGAAGTCTTCCCGCAAGTATCAAACGTAGACAAGACTGTTGGTAGTAATGATACGAGCGAGCGCATGCTGGCCACCGTCGAACCTGGTCAAAATTGGTCAATCAATTGTCAAAATCTAGTTCTAATTCTTTAAAAATATCAACTCAAAACTCACTTGCACGAGTTGAGGAACACGGCGTTGACGCGATGTTACACGCACGACAGGCAGATCGGCGGCATGTTGAACCAGTAGCGGTGTACTCTTTCAGGCCGTTGAAAAACTCAGGGAGCATGCCAGTGGCAAAGGTGCGCTGTGCGTTGTTTTCCGTTTTTTTTTCTCCTAAAAAGCAAAGAAATTGATCAGCTTGCCAGCTTCATCGCCAGAAATCCGTGAGTTTACCTTCATGGTACATTTCTCTGGACGTGCAAAGTGCATAGTTTGCCCTTCCGGCATTCAGCAACGAAGCTTCGATCAGCTGTTCCTGTCCGTCGACGCCCAGCAGCAGGATCATCTGGCTCGTCTGATCGTCACCGCGGTCACAACCGATCATCTTGAGCGTTTCACTTTTCTCTCCGCAGCACACCCACGCTCTGCAGCAGCGATCAAACGAGGGAATATTGCTGGGATTAAGGTTCTGAAAGATGGAGGACAGAGGGAGAGAGAGCATTAAAACATAATTAATTCCGCCAAGACTCACAACTGTGATAATACTAACCATTCCACTGTAATCACCAACTGCTGCTTGCGCTGCATGATGTGTCCGGCAGCATTGTCCTTGGTTTCCACAAACTACTGTAGCCGCTGCCACCGACCGGATAAGCAAAACCACCGGAAAATTATGCAGCAAACACGGCCGCGCTTTAGAAATACAAAATGTTAAAAAGTAGTCGGCGATGATCGGCCTGACCACGAACGAAACAATCGCAGTAGGCGGCACAGCATCTCTTGGCCTGCTGCCCTTCCGAAAGCTGGTAAACAAAACTGACGTTTTGGAATCAATGAAATTGCATATTGATAGACTGGTAACAGAAGTGCTTGTCGGAGTTTTGTCGGAATGCAATATACTCAGTTTAGGGTAGCTTAAAGTTCAAAATGGAATATTTTATCGATTTGCTTTTTGAGCTCGATCTCACGCACAATCGAGAAATTCAAAGTGCAACATGTGCATAACTTTCTGTCTAGCGGCTGTGAAGTTTTCCATATCAGATGAGAAAGCTTTCTCGATAGCATTTTTTTGTAACTTGTTTGTTTATTGATAACGATAGCCTGTTAGTATATACACTTTGCCTCAGGTCAAGGAAGTAACTTTAAAGAAATAACATTGGAAGGTAAAATAAATCAAACAAACTAAAACAGCGACTAAATCTAAAGTTGAGAGATTTTTTTGCAAAAGGCATAAAATAAACTTTTCGTAATTTCGTTATTCGTATTTGTTTTGCTGCCGGTACGAAATTTAACCCCAATCTTTTTCATGTACTTATACGCAACACATACGCACGTAAACAACTACCCTGAAATGTACTAAAATGTTGGTGCCTAATGTAAAGACTATGGGCAATTATAAAACGAAAAGGGCTTAAAAGCGAATTGAGACGGCGTTTATGTATTTTTTTTCTTGTCTTCCGTTTCCAAATTTAAACTTTGATGTGCTTTAAAAACTGCTGTCCCAATTCAGACTGCAGTTCTGATTTGCCCCAAATGATGGTCATTATAATAAAAATTCAAGCCTAATTTTTCAAATCACATCTCAGAATAAAATGCGCTCAAGAATGACATGCATTAGGTGATAGAGGCCATTGCAAAAAAAAAAAATGGTTTTGGTTCAAAATTTTCCCAAAAAAAATAGGAAGCAAAAACAAATTATAGAGTTATCTAAGTTATATTTTTAATGAATTTTGTATTGTGGGACTAAGGATCGGTACAAAACGTAAAAGTTTAAGAAATTGTATATTATCATAAATTCATAGATATTCAGCTTTTTTTTTTATAAAACCATAACTATATATTATACTTTTGGTTTAGAAATTTCGGCTTGAAATTTAAAATTTAGATCAGATTACAACATGAATATTCGGTTTTTGTTTCAACTTAAGCGATACAAACTAGCTTCAAAACTAATACGTAAATTCTTTAACCCACTTTTGGGCTAAGCTTTTTTCAAATTAGAATGCACTTTTTGTCGGAGTTGTAATATATCCAAATTATTGCTATGCTAAGATAGTCGTGTATGTAAACTCTGACAACTTTGACAATCCGTTTGTTTACTAAACCTTGTTCTAAACATTATTTTAAAAATAATGTGCCGAATTTGTAAATAACTATTAAAAGTGTGAAATTTCTCTAATTCGTGGCCAAGCCCACGGAAACACCATGGTTTGCAGTGAAAAGTTTGTTTTGCAAGCAAACAGTCCCAGCAATGTTGTGAAATGAACTTCCGGAGAAAATTACACAACCAGCGCTGCCCCTAAAGTGCCCCTTTCATCGGAGCCGGGAAGAAGTGTCACGGTCCCAGAAGAAGTTCCTGCTTACAAGTCTCCGTTCGAGCGGTGATGCATGAATACGCCCAGGAAATCATGATCAATCTGCACTCTCAGTCGGTGCCCGTAGGAAGTTCACCTGGTAGTTCTATTTTGCGTGTGCCACAGGGACATCCCACTGGTCTGCCGTGCCTCGAGTGTACCTATTCCTAGCTCCAGACTCTACTCGCCCTTTGCTTTCCGGTTTCCGTGCCATTGTTTACCATTCTGCAGCGGACTCAGCAACAAACAATTTGATGATGATAGCTAAACATCAATCCTTAAATAAGTTAGTATTTACAAATTATTGTCATACCTACTAGCGATCCACTTGAAAACTTACCTCATTTTTAGAAATTGAACCATTTCATTGCCCGCAACATTTTTCAAGTTGCCACCAATCGGCATTATTTGTTTTCGACAGTCTCGGACGTCCCCATGACGTTTGACTATTTTTTTGCCGTAAAATCGAGCAATCATCCGAATACAGCTTAAATTTGATGCGCGCTAAACATTCAAAACTTTCCACTGATTTGTTTTCGTCATTTTCTTGAGCTGTCACTTTCAAAACAGAGTTTTAACCATAAATTTAAATGCTTTATGAGTTTACATTTACTAAATTTTACATCGAACAACATTTACATGCTTTTCATAGATTCAAATTTATGATTTCTCGAAATGAAAAGTTCCATTTAGATGAGATTCATGCATTACGTTGAATCTAACTTTACATTACGGTCATTTAAATGCGATACAACTGTTTACAATGAATTTCAAAATTACATTGAGCATGTTTACGTATAAAACATGGTTTCAGTGTTGGGTAAATTTACATTTTTTTTTCTGTGTACAGCAGAAAAGAACTATCTAAGACACACACCCTAATTTGAAACTGTTCTAAAGTGGTCGAAAGCATCAAAGCTCAGTCGAGACACGCACCACTATAGGCGAGCGGGGGGGAGAAGGGGTAGGATTTCAAGTGTGCAAATATTTGGTGTGCAGTTATGATTTGCAAGGGTGGAGAATTTGGTGCAAAGTGTGCAATATTTTTTTGGAAGATTGAAGGTCGTTGTCTGTCGAAGTGGCTTACACGGCATGATCGTTTCCTAAATAGGGAAGTGGCGTTACATCGTGCTGCCATCTGGGTTTTTAAAGTGGAAAAGTGCCGAGTCATCTTCTAGAAAAGACGGCGTCCTATCTCGCCCAGCAAAATGGTCAACCGATGAAGTTTAAAATAATGCCGTAACTAGAAACAGAGTTAAAGGTTTTTTTTATAAACATATTTGATTTCAGTTAATTCGTCGATAAGCGAAACACTTACATAAAAAGTGAATTTTAACGGGCAAAAAAGACATTTCATCCCTTTCGCTAACCCCGTTGAATTTAGATTTTGATGTATTTATCATATAAGCTTTAACTTGTATTGTTTAAAGCACTTTAAATTGTATGTTTTGTTTAGTATTGAGTTTAAATAGAGTCAATACAAAACCGTAAGCATGCATTTCAAATAAGCTTTTGTACCAATACAAATCGCTATGCTTTTGAAAATTACATCTGATTCTAGATTCAACGGGGGAAAAAAATTTACACCTTTTGTAAATTTACGTTAGTTTCATCGGAAATTTACATGTTTTCAAAGCATAATTTGTTCGGATCATTTACATTGGATGGCATTTAAGTTTACAATGAAATTGATGTAAATTCGCATCATTATTGACGTGCACTTTTGGTACATCATAAATGATGTAAATTTACCGGATTTTTTTTTTCTGTGTGTCACTGACAAGAACAGCAAATGTTTTGATGAAAATTTATATGCCTTTAACATTTACGTAGCGCAAATTTTACATCGAGTAAGAATTTACATGCTTTTCTGAATTCAAAAGTTGTGAAATGGCAAAAAATAATCTCCATTTAAATGAGAAACATGATTTACGTTCGATTTAATTTTACATTAACCCTCTTTATGTGCTATTCAACACTTTAAGTTGGATTTCAATTTTACATTATGCTCTTTTACGTTAATAACATCGATTCAGTGATGTGTAATTTTACACTTTTTTTTCTGTGTGTGTGGGCACGCTCCTTCTTGGGTGGACGTTGTAGGTCGCACACGTAACAGAACGTCGTCTTTTCCGCTTGACACTGTCTCCAGAAATGTCCGTGCTGTCTGCAGTTCCAACACAACGGAAGTCTAGTTGTTTCCTGTGACGGATTGCCTCTGTACCCCTCAGCGGGACGGTCCCGTCTCCACGACCGGTTCTCCGGTTGCCGCTGGTTCCGTCTATCGATGGCGTTCAGCTCTTCTTCGCTATCCGTTTCCGGTTGATCTGCCTCAAGATTGTTGACACCGTGACGCGGATTGAGAGAAGGATCGTTAGCGTCGATGCGTTGACACAATGCTGCGAGTTGAAGTATAATAACTTGGAACGGTAACGTTGTTGCATGTGTTGATTAGGATCCGTTCAGCTGAGCGCAATCGCTGACGCTCCCGACTAGCAAGCCAAAATAACTAAAAGTAGTTGTGTGCGTGTGAACTAAGTTGCCATGTTTTATTCTAGTAGTTTACATAATAATGTTTCTCCTGCCAAACTCTGTTCCCTGCTTTCTTACGCTAATGGACAACACATGTCTTCCTACTCACTCACATATGGGCCCATCTAATCCCTACCCGTCCTCGCGCGCTTTCTGCCGCCATGCCGTAGCCGCACCTCCTGGCCCCCGTCGATCAGCTCGTGCTCCAGCCTCGGCGTCGCGTTCGCACCACGCGCTCCGCGTCCTCGCGACGCGCTCTGCGTACGTGCGTGCTTGCGCGCCACGTGCTGGTGTGCTTGCGTGCCAAACTCGTGCTTCTCGGTGGGCGATGTTTGGGCGTTTGCGTACGACGTTGGCACCCTCCGTGTCCTGGCGCCACGCGCGACTTCGACGGCCTCTTCTCGACGCCTCTACTCGATCTCCGCCGATGGTATTCGCTGACAAAACTTCCGCGGCACGACCTGTGCAGTCGGTCGGCCCTCGAGCACAAAACAAACGGTGTATAAACGCCCTGTGGAAACAAAAGTCGTCAGCTCCATGTGCTTACTCCTTGATTCAGGCTCAATCTTACCCCGTACGGTTCGGGGCGTTCTTTTAGCTTCAGGTCCTCTAGTGGTGTTCCGCGTGCTTCGAGCACCGTTCTCACTGTTTAAAGAGAGCCCTTTGTTAGTATTGGTGATGCACCACCTGCCTGGAGCTAACTTACGACTTGCTTCCTCGTCGGCGTGACCTTGACACTGAATCTCGCTTCAGTCGTGCGCGTGTGTGTGGTGACCCTCAATCTCCTGTGAATAGGGTGATCTTAGTGGAAGTACAGCGTCAATTGTCAATGCCTCGCTTACTTGTGGTTTTTGGCATGCGATGCGTCTCTCCTGCCGCCTTCACTCTCGAGTTCTGCCTCGCGCGTCCGCTTTAGATCGGGCTCGTCCTTCGACACGGCGCTGGCGTGCCTCCGTGTGCGCCTAGGAAAAGAGATTTCATGATTGGCTGTCCGCTTGACCTCGATTTCTGCACTCACGTCGGGCCTCAAACGCGGCTGGCGGTGTTTCGCCATCGACCTTGGCGTCACGAGCTTGGTGAGGTGAACCAGACACTTTTGGGAAGCTCGCTGGACGGCTTGCCAATCTGGGAAATGCGACAACTAAATGGTGTGCCAATTGTCCGCCTCGACCACGACTTACCGGTAGTTTCGTTCGGGCTTTGCGGCGTATCGTGCCGTCCTGTCCGGCCTCGTGCCCCTTACGTAAATTACCGTTTCCGAGCGCTGATTTATCCGGCTCGGCGAGCTGCTGATGTCGGCTGGCGAGACGCGATCGAGCGAGGCTCCGCTCTCGATGGGTGTATGCAGGCGACTGTTCGATCGTACGACGTGGCATGGTCGTGCTGGTTGGATTTCCCTTTTTGTTGAGTTGTCGGAAATATTGGCAAGCGTGCAGCCGACTGCAGGGAAATCTCAGGCTCTTCGCGCATTCTCAAGCGAGTCTTGGGCTTCTCACTATTACGTAGCTAAACTAGTGTAACCTGAACTTAACATATTACAGCGACTATGGGCAAAAACTACATTTTAGGCCTAAATTTATCTTAAACGCAACACATCCCCACCACAAGATGAGAGTTTTTTGTGGGCCACGAAAGACAGCCCACAAAAAAACTCCAAAACTCTCTTCATTCGCGAAGCTGCAGAGACTGAGCAGATCTTGGATGCGGGTTGAGAAGACCTCAAGTTTTGCAAAACCAAACAAACTGATTGCCGTGAGCCTATAGCTCACCAGATCAAATCTCCACGTGCAACAAACTAAACAAACAACACGGCAGCGAATTCTGCCAGACAAGTTGATCTGAGCACCACCCTGGGTGGTAAAAGGTCTCTGCGCTTGCTCTCTTTCGCTCTGTCTTCTGCTGTTCGATCTTGTGGTGACATCAACTCTGATCTTATCTAGGTACTTAACTACTAGATAGATCATACGGTAAACATGCGGTACAAATACATATTTACACAAAAAATGGCTTGCATTTTCTTGTTAGCATTCCTGGGATAGAAGGCATTTCCTCCTTCAGATCGCTATGAGTCCAGATGAAGGTTTTAGGCCGCGCCCCCAGTTCGCGTTGCTTTTGGGTTCCGGTCGGTGCTGTCATAGCGATCCCCAATTGCTTAAATTTTGGATATCTACGTCGTACCCACCCAACCCCGTTCCGTACTTTGGACCTGACCGAGTGCACGATCGCGTCAGACACCAGTCCAAGTCTAAGATGGTTTGTTCCGATTGCTCGTGTTGGTCTTCGTGCTGTTTGGCTTCGCTAGTAGCTGGTGTTGCTCATATCTTGCTTTGTCATAGTTGAGGTGTGGCCGTTCGGCAGCGATGCGCCCGCGAGGTGTTTCGCGTTGGTGTTGTCCTTCGCGAGCTGCAATGCCGTTCATCTAACCGCAGTTTGTCCCGTTCTGCAAACGGTCTTCCACTTCGTGGGTTTTTTTTAAGTCGTTTGTTTTCATAGCTCAGTGTACCCGATGGTTATCTCCCGACCCGCCCGGTTCTGATGAACGGTTTGCGTGGTTCCCTTTCTGGGGCTTAGTCTTGCATGCAGTGCTTGCCTTCCGGGGTTCCGCAGAGTGTCTGGTCCTGTTTCCGGTTTTGCCGCTGTCGAGTCACCCGCTTCGAGTTGATCAGGCTCGTCTTTCTGCTTCTCGGCCAACTCGAACTGCTTGTACCCGGTACCGTTGTCCATCTGCTTACTGCTTGGTCCGCCGCCACGCCGCTTCGCATGCTTGTGGTGTTACGTTCGGTTGTTGCCGCAGAGCTTGCTGCGACGTTGGGATTTGGTTTCCGCTTCGCGTGTTTCGATGAATCCCAAATGGTTCGTTGTTGGCAGCCCCTGTGTTGGCTGTCTGCATAGCTTGTTTAAGTTAATCTGCTTTGATGTCCTTCGCGTGATACTGTCCGCGTTTGCCGCTGGACACGTCTTCTAGGGTGTACAGGTTCACACCCTTTATCTCGCGAACGACAGCTGGGACGAATTTGGGGTCAAGCTTTTGGTTTACTTGGTCTACTTTCGATGAACGGTTGAAGGATCTTCTCCAGACGAGGTCGCCTATCTTAAAAGACACCGCTCTGGTCCGCATGTTGTAGCGTTGCTTCGTTTTCGCGTGATTGTTTTTGATGCGCTTTACAATGAAGTCCTGGATACGTTTGATCGCCAACAGCCGCAAGTCTTGTGCCACCTTCGGATCGTCCGGCGTGTTGAGGTCTTGCTGCGTGTAGAGGTCCGTGTGTAACAGCAGGTCCCGGCCAAAGTTTGCGAAGTGCGGGCTTACCCCTGTGACGTCATGCTATGCGCTGTTAATGGCCGCCACGATTGCTTGGAGATTTTCATCCCACGCACGGTGATCTTCATCCAATAATGCTCGAATCCCGGTGACCAGGACGCGATTCACCCGTTCCGCGTTGTTCACCATCGGGCAGTAGAAGGCCGTCTTCATGTGGGTGATCTTGTGCCTCGCCAACATCGCTTTGAACACCGACGAGACAAATTGCTTGCCGTTGTCCGACAAGATGATCCTCGGCCGCGAAAACTTGAGAAAGACGTTCTGTTCCAGGAACTCCACCATCTTCACCGAATCGGCCGATCGCATCGGGTGTGCGATCACGTACTTGGTCACCCAATCTACTATCACCAGCATTACGGTGTTTCCGCTGCGAGATCGTGTGAAGGGCCCGACGAAGTCAATAGAAATCAGCTCCCAAGGCAATCTGGCTGGTTTGGTTCCTCCCATGTTCGGCATCATTGTCGTATTCGGTGCTTTGCTTGCCTTGCACGTTGTGCAGCTTCGCACGTAAACCGCAACGTCTTCCATCATCTTCGGCCAGTAGAAGTTCCTCTGGATCTTCTGCCAGGTCTTACAAAAGCCCAAATGTGCTGCTGACGCACAATCGTGGAAGCGCTGAATCACCGCCGTTCGTTCCTCCAGCGGAACTACCTTCTTCCAGCGATGCGACATGACTCCTATCTCCTCCTTGATCAGACAGTTCTTGAAAAGCTCATCGTTGATGATTCGAAAGTCTGGGAACTTGTCCGGTTCTTTCTTGACGCTCTTCACTAACTTGAGATACCACGGATCTTGTATCGTGCTGAGCACGAAGACTAATGCTGCTACAATCCGCGACAGCGCGTCTGGTACCACGTTTATGCTGCCCTTGCGGTACTGGATGTCGCAGTCAAAGGCATTTAATCGGAGAATCCAGCGACTCATGAGGGCTGTGGGGTTTTCATGGATCTCAAGTAGGTGAGCGCTGAGTGATCGCAGTGTACAGTGAACCGTACTCCCTCGATGTACCCGCGAAACTTCTCGATCGCTCTGATGACGGCCAAGCACTCTCGCTCGGTCACCGAATACTTCCGCTCCGATGACGACAGCTTTTGTGAGAAATAACAGATTGGGTGCTCTTCACCGTTCACCTCCTGTGTCAAAACTGCTCCAATTGCTACGTCACTCGCGTCGCAGGCTACCGAGAATGGCTTGCTGTAGTCTGGCATTGCAAGAACTGGCGCGGATACCAGCGCCGCTTTGAGCTTGAGGAAAGATTCTTCTGCTTGTGGCGTCCATTTGAATTTGACTTTGGCTTTGGTAAGTTCCGTGAGCGGAACGGCCAGACGCGAGAAGTCCGCAATAAAGCGACGGTACCAGTTGCAAACTCCCAGAAACCGTTGAACATCCTTCCTGCACGTCGGCACCGGAAACTGCACGATGCAGTCGATCTTCTCTTCGTCAACCGTCCATCCTTGCTCATTTAACACATATCCCAAGTACTTTATCTCCCTCCTACAGAACTGAGACTTTTCCTCGGATATGGTCAAGTTAGCTTCGCGTAACCGCTTTGAAACTTCCTCCAGCAGGTCCATGTGCTCCTCAAATGTCCTTGAACAGATAACGACGTCATCAAGGTAGTGGAATACGTGCGGTTCCAGGTCTGCGAACAGATGGGTCATCAGTCTCGCCAGCGCCTGACTCGCTGTACACAGCCCGAAAGGCACCACTTTGAATTGAAAATCCAGTGTCTTGCGAACCTTCGAGGTGAACGGACACTAGAGCTGCGGTATTTTTACTACCTAAGCTCAGAGTTATTTCAAACAAATTTCACAGTCTTTTTAAAGACTACCTGAGTTATTTTCCAAAATGCTAAACAGTCTTTTCAAGACTAACCCCACCTGAAATTTTGTTGTATTTTACAAACGAAGCCATCTTTTTAAGAGAACTTTGCTTGCAAAATGCGTCAAAACAAAGGTAAACGCAAATCTTCTGAAGATTTGGTCGTTACGTCGGTGAAGCGTTTGAACGCTAAACCGGCTAACGGAAACAGAAAAAGAAAACAGCCTCATCCGAGGTCTGATTCTGATTCTGAAAGTGAGGTCAATCCTCCAATTCCATTGGCAAACGGTTTCGGTGTTTTATCCGAAACTGTGGACAAGGATCCTTCTCCTCGTACTGAGCCTTCTGCCGTCGAGAAACGAGTAAAGGCTCCGCCAATTGTAGTTACTTCCGTCTCCGATTTGGCCAGCTTTCGAACGCAACTGAAGAATTGCAAGGAAACTTGCAATTTGAAGGTTTCGTTCCAGCTTGGTCGAAGAGGAGAATGTCGCTTGTTGACGGAATCTTTACAAGATCACCAAACTTTTGTTGGTTATTTGAAGAACCACAAACACAATTTCTACACGTATGAGACCAAGAATGCTCGTCCATTCAAGGTGGTCCTGAAAGGTCTCTCCAACGACTTGTCGGTGGATAAGATCAAAAACGAACTTAAGGTGTTACTTGGCTTTGCCCCATCCCAAGTAATACCAATGAAGAAAAAATCAAACGGGAATATTTCTCGCTTTGGTTTGACTTCACAATTTTATCTGATTCATTTCAACAGAAATGAAATCAACAATTTGAAACTTTTGGACAAAGTTCAGTTTTTGTTCCATGTACGGGTAAAGTGGGAGCATTTTAAGAAACATGGCGGTAATGGCCAGAATCTGACCCAGTGCCGGCGTTGCCAGGCATTCGGTCACGGTACTGATCATTGCGCCATGGTTCCAAAATGCATGGTTTGCGGGGATTCTTCTCACGACAAGGACAATTGTCCCATGAAAGAAGTCACCCAATTTAAATGTGCAAATTGTGGTGGAAATCACAAATCAAATTTCTGGGATTGCCCCATCAGAAAAAAGGTTTTGGATTCTCGTGCTAAGCATCAGCCGAAAACCAAACCGAAATTTTCTCAAAGTCAGGTTGTACCTGCATCTTTAAATCACACGTTCGTGCTGTCTCACTCGAACAATGCTAGAAATACCACTACCGTGGAAAAGTTAGGTAACACTAATGGTATTTCTTATGCCAACGTCGTTTCGGGTTCGGGTTCATCCACGAATTTTAAATCCTCTACCAATCTTCCTGAAATTGGGCAGGTACCTCAAATTTCATTTGAAGATGTTTCTGCTGGCAACGCTTTGGGATCTTCTGATCTCGGCGATGTTACGTTTGAAAAAATGACTTTTTTGCAAAACTCACTGTTTGGTTTGATTCAAACAATGAGTAATGCTACATCCATGATGGAAGCTATCCAGATTGGATTAAAATTTGCGAATGATGTTGTTCTTACCCTGAAGTTTAATCATGGATCTAAGTAATTCCATCAATATTATGAATTTTAATGCTCGCTCTTTAAAAGCGAAAGAAAATGAATTTTTCAACTTTTTACGAGTTCATAACGTGCATGTTGCTGTTATAACCGAAACATTTTTAAAAACTGGCACTTATTTGAAAAGTGATCCAGATTATAAAGTTATAACCAATAACAGAATGAATCGAAATGGCGGTGGAGTTGCAATAGTTATCCACCGTAGTATGACTTATATCACTTTACGTGACTTTAAGTTAAATGTTATTGAAAGTTTGGGCATTGAACTTGAAACTTCTTTTGGGAAAATTATGATTGCAGCTGCATATTTGCCTTTCCAATGCACTGGGGAAAATAAAAATTATTTCAAAGGGGATTTGAATAAACTTACTCGGCATAGATCTCGATTTTTGATCATCGGTGATTTTAATGCCAAACACCAATCTTGGAATAATTCAAAAGTGAATTCCAATGGTAAAATTCTATTCAGAGATTGCACTTCTGGTCTTTGATCGGTTTTATACCCGAATGAGCCAACTTGCTTTTCTTCTGTTAGAAATCCATCAACAATTGATTTGGTTTTGACAAATCAAAGTCAGTATTGTGGTCCTTTAGTGACTCATGCTGATTTTGATTCTGATCACCTTCCAGTAACATTTTCACTTTCTCATGAAGCAGTTACCAGACCCAATAGTTCTGTGTTTAATTACCACAAAGCTAATTGGGACAGGTATCAGCATCATATTGAGAACAATTTAAATCATGATTTTGTTTTAGAAACCAAAGCTGATATTGATTCAGCCTTGGAATCTTTAACTAATGCAATTTTGGATGCTAGGAATATTGCTATTCCTAAAGTCCAAGTCAAATTTGATTCTCCCATTATTGATGACGATCTTCAGCTTTTGATTCGTCTGAAAATGTTCGCCGAAGACAGTATCAACGTTCTCGTGATCCTGCACTGAAGCGAATTCAAAAGATTTGCAAAAGGTTATTGACCACAGATTCACTCTCCTGCGAAATGAAAAGTTCGCAAGAGATGTCGAACAAATTAAACCTTATTCCAAACCTTTTTGGAAACTTTCAAAGGTTCTTAAGAAACCTCAAAAACCAATCCCTTCTATAAAAGATGGTGATAATATTCTATTAACTAATGGGGAAAAAGCTCAAAAACTTCCCAAGTAACCATTCAGCACTAAATTTAGTCACTGTATAGCACTAACAGCGCATTTCCAGCTGCGGGTAAAAGCTAAAGTGTTTTCACATCTGCATCAAAAGCGCTTTTACAGCGCATTTGCAGCTGGATTTGGACTTTATATTTCTGTTTTAGTGCAGGGCCCCTACTGTTAGTGTCCAACCCCTGCAAAATGTCAAAAATAGAGAGAGCAAAAAAAATGCTCTCTCTCTTGCTTTTCTCCTTCTAGCCATTTCTATTTTCGGATTGTTTACATTCTACGTTGCCGACACAGCTGACTGACTGTGATTTTTTGTTCTGAGGTACATTGTTTGGGATATTGATCATGCTGTTTTCAGTAGATTTCGCTGATTCCTGAGCCCGTTCCGTCTCGCCTGTTTGGGAAGTGCTTCACATACGTGATTGCACAACACGAGATGATGTTTCACCCGATCACGAACATGGTCTAAATCCATTTTTCTTTCATGTTTCTGAAAAAAATCTTCCACCGTCGAAGAAAAATAGACTTTGTACAACTCAAATCAATTTATTATTCGATAATTAATGCACTATTTAGAATCATCCAACACTAAATAAAAATGATGCTTTTTACGGCCAATACTTCTCCTGGACCTGCAACCTAGCGAACACTCCATTACTGCTGGTCTTGAAGCACAGAACTGGACATTCCAGACTTTAAATCCTTC
The DNA here is from genome assembly GCF_015732765.1 of Culex quinquefasciatus. NCBI lineage: Eukaryota > Metazoa > Arthropoda > Insecta > Diptera > Culicidae > Culex > Culex quinquefasciatus. The sequence goes on along the minus strand of NC_051863.1, from coordinate 93,236,425 downwards.
CGCAATGTCCAACGCTGAAGGTATCCGGCATCGTCTCCGACAAAGTCTCGGTTCGACCTGTTCCGATTTTTTAGTCAAAACATGACCAAAACCTCGCCACTTCTCGTCTGCACATCCTCCGAAGACCAGTTACACCAAGCCGGATGCTCCAGGATGAGCAAGGAAACTTCATTCCACATATTTTTGCACCGGATTGGTCCGCGGATCTGTTCGCCTTCGGAACGGTCTGGAAAGGAGGATTTTTTGTACATCCTAGCTATTTTGTACATTTATTTTATTACTTCATTAATTAAACTTACCTATTTGGTAAAATAACAGGTACAAAACCAGTTCTTATAGTTTTCCAAGCACAAAATAAATCCTCAGATTTTTGCCATTCTTCTTCACCACTGGTTTGTTTTTGTTGAATGGATGAGAGAGTAAGAATTACTTTTGTTTCTGTTTTATAGTGCTCTCTCATTCGCTCTTGTGCAACTCAATCCCGCGTTGCCAGTTTGTAGATATAAAATTCTAGCAGTGTTGCTAGTAGCAGCAATAAATTAGCACTATCTCAGCTGCTTTTAGAGCAGTTCTTTTAGAGCTGATTTGCTCTGAGTATAGCTATTTTATGACTGATGTGCTGTTGAATGCTGATTACCAGCCAATATATGATTTATGTTAATGCTGGATGGTTACTTGGGTTGCTCAGCAGTTTGAGAGTGCTCATAATTTCAACTTAAATGTTTTGAGTCCTATTGAAAATCAAATTTCAATAGAATTTCAGAATATTGCTGAACAAGAATTTTCATCAGATGAAGTTTTGAATACGGATCTGAATGAAATAAAATCTATTATCAAAAAATTTAAAAATATGAAAGCCCCTGGCGAGATGGCATTTTTTTTTTTACATTTTAATTAAAAAATTACCTGAAGCAACTTTAAGTAGCTTGGTCAAAATTTGCAACAAATGTTTTGATTTGGCATATTTTCCCAGTAGTTGGAAAAATGCCAAAGTAGTTCCGATTTTGAAACCGGATAAAAATCCTGCTGAAGCTTCAAGCTATCGGCCCATTAGTTTGCTTTCATCTATTAGTAAATTATTCGAAAGAATAATTCTTAATAGAATGATGACGCACATTAATAAAAATTCAATTTTCGCTGATGAGCAGTTTGGATTTCGCCTTGGGCATTCAACTACTCATCAGTTGTTGAGAGTTTCGAATTTGATTCGAAGCAACAAATCTGAGGGCTATTCTACTGGCGCTGCTCTTCTAGACATAGAAAAGGCATTTGACAGCATAAATGTTTGATTGCGAAATTAAAAAGGTTTAATTTTCCGATTTATATCGTGAAAATTATCCAAAATTATTTGACGGATCGTACTCTGCAGGTATGTTATCAGAATAGCAAATCTGATCAACTACCTGTACGTGCCGGCGTCCCTCAAGGAAGCATTTTGGGTCCAATTTTATACAATATTTTTACTTCTGACTTGCCTGATTTGCCCCCAGGATGTCAGAAATCACTTTTTTGCTGATGATACAAGCATCTCCGCCAAAGGTAGAAGCCTTCGTGTCATCACAAGAAGATTACAAAAAAGCTTGGATATTTTCAATTCTTATTTGAAAGAATGGAAAATTACTCCAAATGCTGCAAAAACTCAGCTTATTATTTTCCCTCACAAACCAAGGGCTGATTTTCTTAAACCAAAAAGTCATCACATTATAAACATGAATGAGGAAAACTTAAAGTGGGAGGATCAAGTGAAATATCTTGGACTTGCTTTTGACAAAAACCTTACTTACAAGGATCACATTGAAAGTATCCAGGTTAAATGTAACAAATATATTAAATGTTTGTATCCACTTATAAACAGGAATTCTAGACTATCCCACTTTAACTTTTGGGGGGGGAGCGGGCGATTGTCGTGCTTCGCCAGTGCCAGTTAAGACGCTTAAGCAAAGACACACACCTTAAAAATTTAAATTTTTGTGTTGCTCACTCACACCAATACCACTCGCACTCGCCAGCACGCACACTGCCTCAGTTATCGTAACGCCCAAGCTGTCAAACATTTTTGTTTGTTTTTCAAACGTGTTTATAAAAAAGTTAGTGCGCTTTTTTCGATTTAATCGATTTGCTTGCGAAATTGAAGGTAAGTTTTCATATTGATTAATCACATTACACATAATTACATGACGCGCTTCTTTCCCCGGCAACAGATATGATGATTTTCCAGCCTGTGGAACACCGGGACGAGTTGGCAGCTTGCTCCTCCGCCACCTCTTCCAAGCGGCGCACAGCTTCTCCGACGACCAAAACGGCCACCGTGGCCTGACCCAACTCCCGGCAATATTGGCGCCCAATCCGTATCATGCTGAACGCGCTACCTCAGGTCGTCGAACCGGCCACTGTCAATCCGGCAGGCAGTTTTTCTAGGCTGCAAGAGCGAACTGATTCTCCGCGCCGTCGCCTCGGCCAACTCAATGTTCCCCGACGGATCAACCGCCGTCGAGCTGGTCAACTCGCTGCAACGCAAGATACCAATCCGGCCGTCCAGCAGTTTGTTCAGTCCGTCCTGCCCCAACATCCAGCGCAGTATGTCGGTGCTGAGCCAAACGGTCGCCGGAGAAAAACAATTCTCTGCGCTGCCACCGTAGCAGTCTGTGGCCAACTCATTGTTCCCCGGGAGATCAACTACGACCGAGCAGTCCAACTCGCTGCAGCAGATTCAACCTCTAGCAACTTCAGTGACGTCACGCAACCGGGGCCGGCTGTTTTGCACTTGAGGCGACTACCGTGGAAGCGACCAGCCCGGAGGCCACGAAATCGCTGAAGGAATCCCTGCGGGAACCTCGCCTTCGCAAGACCAAACTGACTCGAAGCAACAAGATCTTCCAGCGGAAGTTGATTCAGTGGCAACTGCAGCAGTCTGTGGCCAACACATTGTTTCCCGGCGGATCAACCGCGACCAAGCAGTCCATCTCGTTGCAGCAGATTCAACCTTTCACTACTTCAGGGACGCCACGCCGACGGGGCCGGCCGAGGTCGCTTCGGCAAGAGTTTCGTCAGTTGTAAACTCATTTGATTAGCGTTGTAAGCAGCTTTTCTGTAACAATTCAAAGTTCATTTTTATTTATTTAGTTTGAATTTCATCTCAAAACAATCCTTTTTCGATGGATTCTTACCTGTGTTCCGTTCCCTCGCTATTTTTTACAACTTAAAGTTATAAAAATTGCCTAAATGCAATTTTACCTAAATTTTACTACTTTCAACTAAATTTTGCTTAATTTACCAAAATTGATTTGACAAATTTAAACTATATTTACCGAAATTGAATTAAATTGTAGTAAAAAAATTGAATCCAATTATACTAAATTTTCTTTGTTTTCATCAACCATAATTAATTTAAATTGAATTAGTGTAACTAAATTCAACTAATTATATGTTATTATTTTTTTTCTAATATTATACTGAATTTTAACTAATTTTTAACTTGTTCTTGCAAAGATTTACAAACTTGAACTAATTTGTACTTATCTGTGCAATATTTGAAATATTTATAGTTTTAATCAATTTAAACTGAATTTAACTCGTTTTAAGTAAATTGCAAAAAAATTTAATAAATGTTCCTAAACTTTACTTCATTTAACTGAATCTTACTTATTAAAACCAATTTTTGGCATAGTTAAGTAATTAAAACTAAAATTTGCTTAGATTTAAGTTCTATTCCCTTATTTTGAGCTATTTTAGCTTATTTTAACTAAATTGACCTAATATCATCAATGGATTAAACTTATTTTAACTAATTTGAAATTCAAAACTAATTAATACTCAATTTAAGCTTATTTTTTAAACTCATGTTTACTTATTTTGACTTGTTGAAACTGATTTCAATTAAACTTAACTAAATTTTACTAAATTTAACGAAATTCAATACAATTTACCAAAAATAACTAAATTCAATGAAAGTTAACTACCTAATTTAACTTGATTAAATTTATTTTAATGTAACTTAATTTTACAAAATTAAACTAAATTCTACAAAAATTAAGTAAACTCAGTCAAATTTACTAATATTATATTAAACTTAATTAATTTTAACTTAGTTCAACATAATTCAACTTAACATTACTAAATTTAACTAAATTAAACACAATTCAATATAAACTAACTGAATTCTACCAAATTCAACAAAGCTTAACTTGATTTGACCTAATTAAACTTAATTTTAATTTATTTTAATTTAACTTAACTCTACAAAATTTATCTAAATTTCATCAGAATCTTAACTTAACTTAATTCAACTAAATTTAACGAAATTCAACATTATTTGACTTAATTCAACGTTATTAAACTTAATTTAACTTAATACAAGTTTATAAAAATTCTGGGTGGTCTCTCATGCTCATGCTTAAAACAAGTTTATCAAAATTTAACTTAGTTTATCAATATATAACTAAATTTAGCTCAATTCAACTCAATGGAACTCTATTTAACTAAATTTAACTTAATTTAAAAGATTTTTTTCAAAAATTATTTTACCTAATTTATCTTTGTTGAACCTGATTTACCTTAATTTTACTTAGTTTATTTTAATTTATCTTTATTTATCTTAGTTTAAAATAATTTAACTTAATTAACGTAATTCAAGTTATTTTTACCAAATCTAACTAAATTTAATTCTGTTTAAAAATAAAATGACCAAATTAAACTAAATTTAATCAAACATAACTAAGCTTAACTAAAATTAACTTGTGTTAACGTTATTCAAGTCTAGTTATATTTAGTTAATTTTGTTACATAGAATTAAATTTAATTGAATTTAGCAAAATTAAGTTGAATTACGTTGAATTAAGTTAAATGAAGTTGAATTACCTTAAATTTATCCAAAAATAAAGAAACTCAGATAGACTTAGGTAGTTGAACACAATTTAACTTCAAATAACTGAATTGAACTTGGGTTATTTAAGTTATGCTTTATTTAACTTAATTTATCTTTATTTAACTTAAATTACATTAATTTGGCTTAATTTACCTTTATTTAAATTAATTATACTAAATTTTACTCAATTACACAAAATTTAATTTGATAAATCTATTCTGAACTTAATTTTACTTAATTTATCTTTATTTTACTAAATTTACCTTATTTATTCAACTTCATTTTACTTAATTTATCTTGAGTTAACTTAATTTAACTTAATTCAACTCAATTTATCTTTAACTTAATTTAACTTAAATTAATTTAATTAAACTTGATTTAACTTAATTTAAGTTAAATCAACTTAATCAAACTTAATTTAACTCAACTTGATTTATTTTTCTAGTAATTTATTTTACCTAATTTATCTTTGTTGAACTTAATTAATTTTAATTTAACATAGTTTATTTTAAAGTCTCTTTATGTATCTTAATTTAAATTAATTTAACTAAATTAACGTAATTCAACTTAATTTTAATAAATTGAATTCTATCTAAAAAATAACTGAATTGAACTAAATCCAATCAAACTCAACATAGGTTAGCTGAATTTAAGTAAATTCAACTTAATTTAAATTAACGAAAGATAACTTAATTTAACTAATTTTACAAAATTTAATTTTAAGTAATTTAACTTAATTTAAATTAATTCAACTTCATTTATCTTAATTTATTTTAATTTAACTTAATCAAACTTAATTTTATTAAATTTAACTTAATTCAACTCAATTTAACTAATTTAACTTAATTTAACTGAATTTAATTTAATTTAACTTAATTTAATTTAAATGAATTTAACTTGCTTTAGCTAAATTTTAATTAATTTACTTCATTCAACTTAATTTACGTAATTTAAATAATTTAACTTAATTTTATTTATATTAATTTAACTTAATTTAAATTAATTTAACTTCATTTAACTTTACTTAGTTTAACTTAATTAAACTTAATTTTACTTAATTAAATTTAATTTTATTAATTCAACTTAATTTAACTAATTAAACTTAATAAAACCTAATTTATTTTAATTAATTTAAATGAATTTAACTTAATAAAAATTTATTTAACTTAATTCAACTTATTTTAACTTGATTCAGCTTAATTTAACTTAATTCAAATAAATTTATCTTTATTTAACTAAATTCAACTTAATTTAACTTTATTTAACTAAAACTAACATCATTTGACTAAATTTAACTTTATTTGAATCAATTAAACTATATTTAACTAAATTTAACTTAACAATTTTTTTTCAAAATTTATTTAACCTTATTTATTTTTATTCAACCTTAATTACCTTTATTTTACTTTGTTCATAAGAATTTATCTTTATTTAAATTAATTCTACTTAATTTTAAAGATTTTAACTAAATTTACTTCTATTTAAAAATAAACTAAATTAAACTAAATGCAATCAAACTTAACTAAGTTTAACATAAATTAACTTAATTTAAATTGATTGAACATAATTAAATTGAGTTAAATTTAGCATAATTTTGTTAACTTATGTTAAATTTAGTTACATTATGTTATATTATGTTAAGTTCTGTTGAATGAAGCTAAATTACATCAAATTACGTTAAATAACGTTAATTTACGTTTAATTAAGTTTAATAGAGTTAAGTTAAGTTTAGTTTGATTCAGTTTTGTTGATTTTAGTTATTTTTTTAAATAGAATTAAATTTATTTAAATTAAGTAAAATAAAGTTGAATTAAGTTAAAATAAGTTAAACTGCTTAAAATTTAGCTTAAAAAGAAACTTAGATAAACTTAGTTTATTGAACATAATTTGACCTCAAATAGCTTAATTTAGCTTAGGTTATTTAAATTAAGCTTTATTTCAATTAATTAATCTTTATTTTACTGAGATACCCTTATTTGGCTACATTTATCTTTATTTAACTTAATTAAACTCAATTTAACAAAATTTAACCTTATTAATCTATTCTGAACTAAATTTTGCTTTATTTATCTTTATTTTACTTAATTTACCTTAATAGATTTCAATTAATCTTTAGTTAACCTAATTTATCTCAATTTAAATTAATTTATCTTAACTATCGTGATCAACTTAATTTTACTAAATTTAACTCTATTTAACAAAAATTTACTAAAATCAATCAAACTTAACTAAATTTAACTGAATTCATCCTTATTTTACCTAATTTTATTTTTAATGTATTTTAATTGAACTTAATTTTACAAAAAATTACTAAATTCATTTAAATTCAATTAAACTTAATTAAATTGTAGCTTTAACTGAATTTAACTTTAACTGAATTTTACAAAATTTTATGTCAATCTTAAAATCATATCTTTATTTAACTTAATTTAACTAAATTCACTATATTCAACTTTACTTAGCAAACCCAATTTAACTTTATTTAGTTTAATTTAGTGAAATTTAATTTAATTTATCTAAATTTAACTTATTTTAACTGAATTTCACTAAATTTAAAGTCAACTGATTTTTACTAAACTTAAAGTCAACTGATTCTTACTAAACTTAACTGAAATAAACTAAATTTAAATAAATTAAACTAAATGTAACTGATATTAACTAAGTTTAACTATTTTTTTCTAGATTTAACTTAATTTAACTCAAATTTACTTGGTTTAACTTTATTTAGCTAAATTTTGCTGAATTTAACTTATTGTAACTACATTTAACTTAATTTTATTTTATTTAACTAAATTTTACTGAATTCAACTTAATTGAACAAAATTTAAAAACATTTAACCTTATTCAGCCAAATTTTACTAAATTTAATAGAATTTATCTTAGTTTAACTGAATTAAACTTATTTTAACTGATCTTAACTTAAATCAATTTAATTTAATTTACCAAAATTTAACTAAACTGAACTATTGAACTAAATTTAACTTAATATAGCTAAATTTCACTAAATTTTACAAATTTTACTAAATTTTACTGAACTTTACAAAATTTTACTAGATTAACTAAATTTTACCAAATTTTACCAAATTTTACTAAATTTTACTATTTTATTTTAAATTTAACTAAATTTTACTAAATTTTGCTAAATTTTACTAAATTTTACTACATTTTACTAAATTTTACTAAATTTTACAAAATTTTACTAAATTTTACTAAATTTTACCAAATTTTACTAGATTTTTCTTAATTTTACTAAATTTTACTAAATTTTACTGAATTTTACGGAATTTTATTAAATTTGACTAAACTTGACTAAATTGAACTAAATTTAACCTAATTTAACTTAATTTAACTAAAGTTTACTAAATTTAACTAAATTTTACTAAATTTTATTAAATTTAACTTAACTAAATTTAACTAAATTTCACTAAATTTCCCTAAATTTCACTAAATTTCACTAAATTTAACTAAATTTAACTAAATTTATCTAAAGTTTGCTAAATTTAACTAAATTTAACAAAATTTTAATAAATTCAACTAAATTTAAGTAAAGTCTGCTCAATTTTACTAAATTTTACTAAATGTTACTAACTTTTACTAAACGTAACTAAATTTAACTTAATTTAACTTATATTTATTTAATTTTACTAGATTAACTAAATTTTACCTAATTTTACTATTTATTTCTAAATTTTACTAAATTTTAATAAATTTTGCTAAATTATGCTAAATTTTTACTAAATTTTACTAAATTTTACTAAATTTTACTAAATTTTTCTTAGTTTTGCTAAATTTTACTAAATTTTACTAAATTTTACTAAATTTTACTAAATTTTACTAAATTTTTCTAAATTTTACTGAATTTTTACTTAGTTTTACTAAACTTTAGAAAATTTTACTAAATTTTACTAAACTTCACTAAATTTTACTAAATTTTACTAAACTTCACTAAATTATACTAATTTTTTTACTAAATTTTACTAAATTTTACTATTTTTTTCTTAATTTTGCTAAATTTTACTAAATTTTACTAAATTTTAATAAATTTTACTGAATTTTTACTTAGTTTTACTAAACTTTAGAAAATTTTACTAAATTATACTAAATTTTTACTGAATTTTACTAAATTTTACTAAACTTTACTAAATTTTACTAAATTTTACTAAATTTTAATAAATTTTACCAAATTTTACTATATTTAACAAATTTTAATCGAAACATAACTAAATTTTAATAAATATATTTTTTTTCTAAATTTCACTAAATTTAACTTATTTTTACTTATATATGAATTCATCTGATTTTCTTCAACTTAATTTAACTTCATTTAACTTAAATTAACCTGATATAACTTAATTAAACTTTATTTAACTTAATTAACTAAATTAAACTAAACTTGACATTTAACTCAATTATTCTAAATTAACCTTAATTTATCAGAATTTACCTAAATTCAACTAAATTTTAATAATTACTACTAATTTAAAGTTATTGAAACTATTTTGGTTAGTTTAGTAAACTAATTTTATCAAATTCAGTTATTTAAACCAATAGGACCATTTTAAATTAAGTTAAATATATTAATTCAACTTTTATTCATACAGGCTAGTTTTAAATAGGTTAAGTGGCTTTTATTGTAATTTTAGAAACTCTTTGAATAAATATTTTCATCTGTTTTGTTTTTTGTCACCCTATTTGTATTGATCACCCTAACCGCTCTAAACTGGATCCGGAAATACTAAATAAGAAGAAGAAGCACCCCCAAAATGCGCCCCGTTCCGCCATCGCTTTTTTGCCCGTTATCGTGGTCAAAATGTGCCCAGAAGCGTGCCACAGACGGGCGTAACAGCTCGGCCAAAATGCGTAACGCCCGCCTAAATGTTGCATTCTGGCACGCAATGGGCCACAACGAGGGGAAAAAGCGTGCTGAAAATCGGGCCCGCTTTTAGGCAAAACGTCCCCGCTTTCTGGCCGTTTTCCGCCCATTTTTCTATGTGGGATGTCTCAAGAATAAACTGTTAATCTATAAACAAATTTTCAGACCTGCCATGCTTTATGCTTAGGGCTAGTGATTTTTCACGGCAAAAAAAAAGAAATTACGCGGTGTACATTTCAGAAAACATCCAAATTTCGCGGCGATTTCACGGCTTTTCAAAACTAAGGAAAGAAAATGCAATTAAGTGTTTTTTTCAATACTAAAATAACTAAATACGGCAAACAACTCCTAGTTTCAACAATTCATTTTATTTGCTTGCTTTTTCTGGCTGCTTACGCTTAGATCTTCGAGTTTGTCCATCTTCGATCTCGAGAGCGCACTGTTTGTACGCTGCTAGCTCTCCTTCAATTTCCGGCAACTTTTCAGCGCATTCCGGAATACCGTCGCTCAGCCCGTCCAAAGAAAGGATTTTTGCTTGAGCCGGATCGAATCCTCTGACAGCTTTCATGAAGCTGAGGCCTGGCTGCGTGAATCTAGCTGATGTTTCGGTGTAGTATTGGTTCAGCTTGGCAGCTGCATCTTGAAACGCCTTCTTGTAGATCTTGTTTTTCTCCTTCTCTCCCTTGGAACCGAACTGGCCGGATTTTCGTTGCCGTTTCCGTCTTTGTTTTCCCCCCGATTGTGTGTGTATTTCGACCCGGACGATTCCGCGATGTTGACAGTTGCTTTGGAGAATTTGAACGTTGTGCGTCGCGGGCAACACGCCGGATTTTCGTTGCCGTTCCGTCTTCGTTTTCCCCCCGATTGTGTGTATTTCGACCCGGACGATTCCGCGATGTTGACAGTTGCTTTGGAGAATTTGAACGTTGTGCGTCGCGGGCAACACGCCGGATTTTCGTTGCCGTTTCCGTCTTTGTTTTCCCCCCGATTGTGTGTGTATTTCGACCCGGACGATTCCGCGATGTTGACAGTTGCTTTGGAGAATTTGAACGTTGTGCGTCGCGGGCAACACGCCGGATTTTCGTTGCCGTTTCCGTCTTTGTTTTCCCCCCGATTGTGTGTGTATTTCGACCCGGACGATTCCGCGATGTTGACAGTTGCTTTGGAGAATTTGAACGTTGTGCGTCGCGGGCAACACGCCGGATTTTCGTTGCCGTTTCCGTCTTTGTTTTCCCCCCGATTGTGTGTGTATTTCGACCCGGACGATTCCGCGATGTTGACAGTTGCTTTGGAGAATTTGAACGTTGTGCGTCGCGGGCAACACGCCGGATTTTCGTTGCCGTTTCCGTCTTTGTTTTCCCCCCGATTGTGTGTGTATTTCGACCCGGACGATTCCGCGATGTTGACAGTTGCTTTGGAGAATTTGAACGTTGTGCGTCGCGGGCAACACGCCGGATTTTCGTTGCCGTTTCCGTCTTTGTTTTCCCCCGATTGTGTGTATTTCGACCCGGACGATTCCGCGATGTTGACAGTTGCTTTGGAGAATTTGAACGTTGTGCGTCGCGGGCAACACGCCGGATTTTCGTTGCCGTTTCCGTCTTTGTTTTCCCCCCGATTGTGTGTGTATTTCGACCCGGACGATTCCGCGATGTTGACAGTTGCTTTGGAGAATTTGAACGTTGTGCGTCGCGGGCAACACGCCGGATTTTCGTTGCCGTTCCGTCTTCGTTTTCCCCCCGATTGTGTGTGTATTTCGACCCGGACGATTCCGCGATGTTGACAGTTGCTTTGGAGAATTTGAACGTTGTGCGTCGCGGGCAACACGCCGGATTTTCGTTGCCGTTTCCGTCTTTGTTTTCCCCCCGATTGTGTGTGTATTTCGACCCGGACGATTCCGCGATGTTGACAGTTGCTTTGGAGAATTTGAACGTTGTGCGTCGCGGGCAACACGCCGGATTTTCGTTGCCGTTTCCGTCTTTGTTTTCCCCCCGATTGTGTGTGTATTTCGACCCGGACGATTCCGCGATGTTGACAGTTGCTTTGGAGAATTTGAACGTTGTGCGTCGCGGGCAACACGCCGGATTTTCGTTGCCGTTCCGTCTTCGTTTTCCCCCCGATTGTGTGTGTATTTCGACCCGGACGATTCCGCGATGTTGACAGTTGCTTTGGAGAATTTGAACGTTGTGCGTCGCGGGCAACACGCCGGATTTTCGTTGCCGTTTCCGTCTTTGTTTTCCCCCCGATTGTGTGTGTATTTCGACCCGGACGATTCCGCGATGTTGACAGTTGCTTTGGAGAATTTGAACGTTGTGCGTCGCGGGCAACACGCCGGATTTTCGTTGCCGTTTCCGTCTTTGTTTTCCCCCCGATTGTGTGTGTATTTCGACCCGGACGATTCCGCGATGTTGACAGTTGCTTTGGAGAATTTGAACGTTGTGCGTCGCGGGCAACACGCCGGATTTTCGTTGCCGTTTCCGTCTTTGTTTTCCCCCCGATTGTGTGTGTATTTCGACCCGGACGATTCCGCGATGTTGACAGTTGCTTTGGAGAATTTGAACGTTGTGCGTCGCGGGCAACACGCCGGATTTTCGTTGCCGTTTCCGTCTTTGTTTTCCCCCCGATTGTGTGTGTATTTCGACCCGGACGATTCCGCGATGTTGACAGTTGCTTTGGAGAATTTGAACGTTGTGCGTCGCGGGCAACACGCCGGATTTTCGTTGCCGTTTCCGTCTTTGTTTTCCCCCCGATTGTGTGTGTATTTCGACCCGGACGATTCCGCGATGTTGACAGTTGCTTTGGAGAATTTGAACGTTGTGCGTCGCGGGCAACACGCCGGATTTTCGTTGCCGTTTCCGTCTTTGTTTTCCCCCCGATTGTGTGTGTATTTCGACCCGGACGATTCCGCGATGTTGACAGTTGCTTTGGAGAATTTGAACGTTGCGCGTCGCGGGCAACACGCCGGATTTTCGTTGTCGATTCCGTCTTTGTTTTCCCCCCGATTGTGTGTGTATTTCGACCCGGACGATTCCGCGATGTTGACAGTTGCTTTGGAGAATTTGAACGTTGTGCGTCGCGGGCAACACGCCGGATTTTCGTTGCCGTTTCCGTCTTTGTTTTCCCCCCGATTGTGTGTGTTTTCGACCCGGACGATTCCGCGATGTTGACAGTTGCTTTGGAGAATTTGAACGTTGTGCGTCGCGGGCAACACGCCGGATTTTCGTTGCCGTTTCCGTCTTTGTTTTCCCCCCGATTGTGTGTGTATTTCGACCCGGACGATTCCGCGATGTTGACAGTTGCTTTGGAGAATTTGAACGTTGTGCGTCGCGGGCAACACGCCGGATTTTCGTTGCCGTTTCCGTCTTTGTTTTCCCCCCGATTGTGTGTGTATTTCGACCCGGACGATTCCGCGATGTTGACAGTTGCTTTGGAGAATTTGAACGTTGTGCGTCGCGGGCAACACGCCGGATTTTCGTTGCCGTTTCCGTCTTTGTTTTCCCCCCGATTGTGTGTGTATTTCGACCCGGACGATTCCGCGATGTTGACAGTTGCTTTGGAGAATTTGAACGTTGTGCGTCGCGGGCAACACGCCGGATTTTCGTTGCCGTTTCCGTCTTTGTTTTCCCCCCGATTGTGTGTGTATTTCGACCCGGACGATTCCGCGATGTTGACAGTTGCTTTGGAGAATTTGAACGTTGTGCGTCGCGGGCAACACGCCGGATTTTCGTTGCCGTTTCCGTCTTTGTTTTCCCCCCGATTGTGTGTGTATTTCGACCCGGACGATTCCGCGATGTTGACAGTTGCTTTGGAGAATTTGAACGTTGTGCGTCGCGGGCAACACGCCGGATTTTCGTTGCCGTTTCCGTCTTTGTTTTCCCCCCGATTGTGTGTGTATTTCGACCCGGACGATTCCGCGATGTTGACAGTTGCTTTGGAGAATTTGAACGTTGTGCGTCGCGGGCAACACGCCGGATTTTCGTTGCCGTTTCCGTCTTTGTTTTCCCCCCGATTGTGTGTGTATTTCGACCCGGACGATTCCGCGATGTTGACAGTTGCTTTGGAGAATTTGAACGTTGTGCGTCGCGGGCAACACGCCGGATTTTCGTTGCCGTTTCCGTCTTTGTTTTCCCCCCGATTGTGTGTGTATTTCGACCCGGACGATTCCGCGATGTTGACAGTTGCTTTGGAGAATTTGAACGTTGTGCGTCGCGGGCAACACGCCGGATTTTCGTTGCCGTTTCCGTCTTTGTTTTCCCCCCGATTGTGTGTGTATTTCGACCCGGACGATTCCGCGATGTTGACAGTTGCTTTGGAGAATTTGAACGTTGTGCGTCGCGGGCAACACGCCGGATTTTCGTTGCCGTTTCCGTCTTTGTTTTCCCCCCGATTGTGTGTGTATTTCGACCCGGACGATTCCGCGATGTTGACAGTTGCTTTGGAGAATTTGAACGTTGTGCGTCGCGGGCAACACGCCGGATTTTCGTTGCCGTTTCCGTCTTTGTTTTCCCCCCGATTGTGTGTGTATTTCGACCCGGACGATTCCGCGATGTTGACAGTTGCTTTGGAGAATTTGAACGTTGTGCGTCGCGGGCAACACGCCGGATTTTCGTTGCCGTTTCCGTCTTTGTTTTCCCCCCGATTGTGTGTGTATTTCGACCCGGACGATTCCGCGATGTTGACAGTTGCTTTGGAGAATTTGAACGTTGTGCGTCGCGGGCAACACGCCGGATTTTCGTTGCCGTTTCCGTCTTTGTTTTCCCCCCGATTGTGTGTGTATTTCGACCCGGACGATTCCGCGATGTTGACAGTTGCTTTGGAGAATTTGAACGTTGTGCGTCGCGGGCAACACGCCGGATTTTCGTTGCCGTTTCCGTCTTTGTTTTCCCCCCGATTGTGTGTGTATTTCGACCCGGACGATTCCGCGATGTTGACAGTTGCTTTGGAGAATTTGAACGTTGTGCGTCGCGGGCAACACGCCGGATTTTCGTTGCCGTTTCCGTCTTTGTTTTCCCCCCGATTGTGTGTGTATTTCGACCCGGACGATTCCGCGATGTTGACAGTTGCTTTGGAGAATTTGAACGTTGTGCGTCGCGGGCAACACGCCGGATTTTCGTTGCCGTTTCCGTCTTTGTTTTCCCCCCGATTGTGTGTGTATTTCGACCCGGACGATTCCGCGATGTTGACAGTTGCTTTGGAGAATTTGAACGTTGTGCGTCGCGGGCAACACGCCGGATTTTCGTTGCCGTTCCGTCTTTGTTTTCCCCCCGATTGTGTGTGTATTTCGACCCGGACGATTCCGCGATGTTGACAGTTGCTTTGGAGAATTTGAACGTTGTGCGTCGCGGGCAACACGCCGGATTTTCGTTGCCGTTTCCGTCTTTGTTTTCCCCCCGATTGTGTGTGTATTTCGACCCGGACGATTCCGCGATGTTGACAGTTGCTTTGGAGAATTTGAACGTTGTGCGTCGCGGGCAACACGCCGGATTTTCGTTGCCGTTTCCGTCTTTGTTTTCCCCCCGATTGTGTGTGTATTTCGACCCGGACGATTCCGCGATGTTGACAGTTGCTTTGGAGAATTTGAACGTTGTGCGTCGCGGGCAACACGCCGGATTTTCGTTGCCGTTTCCGTCTTTGTTTTCCCCCCGATTGTGTGTGTATTTCGACCCGGACGATTCCGCGATGTTGACAGTTGCTTTGGAGAATTTGAACGTTGTGCGTCGCGGGCAACACGCCGGATTTTCGTTGCCGTTTCCGTCTTTGTTTTCCCCCCGATTGTGTGTGTATTTCGACCCGGACGATTCCGCGATGTTGACAGTTGCTTTGGAGAATTTGAACGTTGTGCGTCGCGGGCAACACGCCGGATTTTCGTTGCCGTTTCCGTCTTTGTTTTCCCCCCGATTGTGTGTGTATTTCGACCCGGACGATTCCGCGATGTTGACAGTTGCTTTGGAGAATTTGAACGTTGTGCGTCGCGGGCAACACGCCGGATTTTCGTTGCCGTTTCCGTCTTTGTTTTCCCCCCGATTGTGTGTGTATTTCGACCCGGACGATTCCGCGATGTTGACAGTTGCTTTGGAGAATTTGAACGTTGTGCGTCGCGGGCAACACGCCGGATTTTCGTTGCCGTTCCGTCTTCGTTTTCCCCCCGATTGTGTGTGTATTTCGACCCGGACGATTCCGCGATGTTGACAGTTGCTTTGGAGAATTTGAACGTTGTGCGTCGCGGGCAACACGCCGGATTTTCGTTGCCGTTTCCGTCTTTGTTTTCCCCCCGATTGTGTGTGTATTTCGACCCGGACGATTCCGCGATGTTGACAGTTGCTTTGGAGAATTTGAACGTTGTGCGTCGCGGGCAACACGCCGGATTTTCGTTGCCGTTTCCGTCTTTGTTTTCCCCCCGATTGTGTGTGTATTTCGACCCGGACGATTCCGCGATGTTGACAGTTGCTTTGGAGAATTTGAACGTTGTGCGTCGCGGGCAACACGCCGGATTTTCGTTGCCGTTTCCGTCTTTGTTTTCCCCCCGATTGTGTGTGTATTTCGACCCGGACGATTCCGCGATGTTGACAGTTGCTTTGGAGAATTTGAACGTTGTGCGTCGCGGGCAACACGCCGGATTTTCGTTGCCGTTCCGTCTTCGTTTTCCCCCCGATTGTGTGTGTATTTCGACCCGGACGATTCCGCGATGTTGACAGTTGCTTTGGAGAATTTGAACGTTGTGCGTCGCGGGCAACACGCCGGATTTTCGTTGCCGTTTCCGTCTTTGTTTTCCCCCCGATTGTGTGTGTATTTCGACCCGGACGATTCCGCGATGTTGACAGTTGCTTTGGAGAATTTGAACGTTGTGCGTCGCGGGCAACACGCCGGATTTTCGTTGCCGTTTCCGTCTTTGTTTTCCCCGATTGTGTGTGTATTTCGACCCGGACGATTCCGCGATGTTGACAGTTGCTTTGGAGAATTTGAACGTTGTGCGTCGCGGGCAACACGCCGGATTTTCGTTGCCGTTTCCGTCTTTGTTTTCCCCCCGATTGTGTGTGTATTTCGACCCGGACGATTCCGCGATGTTGACAGTTGCTTTGGAGAATTTGAACGTTGTGCGTCGCGGGCAACACGCCGGATTTTCGTTGCCGTTTCCGTCTTTGTTTTCCCCCCGATTGTGTGTGTATTTCGATCCGGACGATTCCGCGATGTTGACAGTTGCTTTGGAGAATTTGAACGTTGTGCGTCGCGGGCAACACGCCGGATTTTCGTTGCCGTTTCCGTCTTTGTTTTCCCCCCGATTGTGTGTGTATTTCGACCCGGACGATTCCGCGATGTTGACAGTTGCTTTGGAGAATTTGAACGTTGCGCGTCGCGGGCAACACGCCGGATTTTCGTTGTCGATTCCGTCTTTGTTTTCCCCCCGATTGTGTGTGTATTTCGACCCGGACGATTCCGCGATGTTGACAGTTGCTTTGGAGAATTTGAACGTTGTGCGTCGCGGGAAACACGCCGGATTTTCGTTGCCGTTTCCGTCTTTGTTTTCCCCCCGATTGTGTGTGTTTTTCGACCCGGACGATTCCGCGATGTTGACAGTTGCTTTGGAGAATTTGAACGTTGCGCGTCGCGGGCAACACGCCGGATTTTCGTTGTCGATTCCGTCTTTGTTTTCCCCCCGATTGTGTGTGTATTTCGACCCGGACGATTCCGCGATGTTGACAGTTGCTTTGGAGAATTTGAACGTTGTGCGTCGCGGGCAACACGCCGGATTTTCGTTGCCGTTTCCGTCTTTGTTTTCCCCCCGATTGTGTGTGTATTTCGACCCGGACGATTCCGCGATGTTGACAGTTGCTTTGGAGAATTTGAACGTTGTGCGTCGCGGGCAACACGCCGGATTTTCGTTGCCGTTTCCGTCTTTGTTTTCCCCCCGATTGTGTGTGTATTTCGACCCGGACGATTCCGCGATGTTGACAGTTGCTTTGGAGAATTTGAACGTTGTGCGTCGCGGGCAACACGCCGGATTTTCGTTGCCGTTTCCGTCTTTGTTTTCCCCCCGATTGTGTGTGTATTTCGACCCGGACGATTCCGCGATGTTGACAGTTGCTTTGGAGAATTTGAACGTTGTGCGTCGCGGGCAACACGCCGGATTTTCGTTGCCGTTTCCGTCTTTGTTTTCCCCCCGATTGTGTGTGTATTTCGACCCGGACGATTCCGCGATGTTGACAGTTGCTTTGGAGAATTTGAACGTTGTGCGTCGCGGGCAACACGCCGGATTTTCGTTGCCGTTTCCGTCTTTGTTTTCCCCCCGATTGTGTGTGTATTTCGACCCGGACGATTCCGCGATGTTGACAGTTGCTTTGGAGAATTTGAACGTTGTGCGTCGCGGGCAACACGCCGGATTTTCGTTGCCGTTTCCGTCTTTGTTTTCCCCCCGATTGTGTGTGTATTTCGACCCGGACGATTCCGCGATGTTGACAGTTGCTTTGGAGAATTTGAACGTTGTGCGTCGCGGGCAACACGCCGGATTTTCGTTGCCGTTTCCGTCTTTGTTTTCCCCCCGATTGTGTGTGTATTTCGACCCGGACGATTCCGCGATGTTGACAGTTGCTTTGGAGAATTTGAACGTTGTGCGTCGCGGGCAACACGCCGGATTTTCGTTGCCGTTCCGTCTTCGTTTTCCCCCCGATTGTGTGTGTATTTCGACCCGGACGATTCCGCGATGTTGACAGTTGCTTTGGAGAATTTGAACATTGTGCGTCGCGGGCAACACGCCGGATTTTCGTTGCCGTTTCCGTCTTTGTTTTCCCCCCGATTGTGTGTGTATTTCGACCCGGACGATTCCGCGATGTTGACAGTTGCTTTGGAGAATTTGAACGTTGTGCGTCGCGGGCAACACGCCGGATTTTCGTTGCCGTTTCCGTCTTTGTTTTCCCCCCGATTGTGTGTGTATTTCGACCCGGACGATTCCGCGATGTTGACAGTTGCTTTGGAGAATTTGAACGTTGTGCGTCGCGGGCAACACGCCGGATTTTCGTTGCCGTTTCCGTCTTTGTTTTCCCCGATTGTGTGTGTATTTCGACCCGGACGATTCCGCGATGTTGACAGTTGCTTTGGAGAATTTGAACGTTGTGCGTCGCGGGCAACACGCCGGATTTTCGTTGCCGTTTCCGTCTTTGTTTTCCCCCCGATTGTGTGTGTATTTCGACCCGGACGATTCCGCGATGTTGACAGTTGCTTTGGAGAATTTGAACGTTGTGCGTCGCGGGCAACACGCCGGATTTTCGTTGCCGTTTCCGTCTTTGTTTTCCCCCCGATTGTGTGTGTATTTCGACCCGGACGATTCCGCGATGTTGACAGTTGCTTTGGAGAATTTGAACGTTGTGCGTCGCGGGCAACACGCCGGATTTTCGTTGCCGTTTCCGTCTTTGTTTTCCCCCCGATTGTGTGTGTATTTCGACCCGGACGATTCCGCGATGTTGACAGTTGCTTTGGAGAATTTGAACGTTGTGCGTCGCGGGCAACACGCCGGATTTTCGTTGCCGTTCCGTCTTCGTTTTCCCCCCGATTGTGTGTGTATTTCGACCCGGACGATTCCGCGATGTTGACAGTTGCTTTGGAGAATTTGAACGTTGTGCGTCGCGGGCAACACGCCGGATTTTCGTTGCCGTTTCCGTCTTTGTTTTCCCCCCGATTGTGTGTGTATTTCGACCCGGACGATTCCGCGATGTTGACAGTTGCTTTGGAGAATTTGAACGTTGTGCGTCGCGGGCAACACGCCGGATTTTCGTTGCCGTTTCCGTCTTTGTTTTCCCCCCGATTGTGTGTGTATTTCGACCCGGACGATTCCGCGATGTTGACAGTTGCTTTGGAGAATTTGAACGTTGTGCGTCGCGGGCAACACGCCGGATTTTCGTTGCCGTTCCGTCTTCGTTTTCCCCCCGATTGTGTGTGTATTTCGACCCGGACGATTCCGCGATGTTGACAGTTGCTTTGGAGAATTTGAACGTTGTGCGTCGCGGGCAACACGCCGGATTTTCGTTGCCGTTTCCATCTTTGTTTTCCCCCCGATTGTGTGTGTATTTCGACCCGGACGATTCCGCGATGTTGACAGTTGCTTTGGAGAATTTGAACGTTGTGCGTCGCGGGCAACACGCCGGATTTTCGTTGCCGTTTCCGTCTTTGTTTTCCCCCCGATTGTGTGTGTATTTCGACCCGGACGATTCCGCGATGTTGACAGTTGCTTTGGAGAATTTGAACGTTGTGCGTCGCGGGCAACACGCCGGATTTTCGTTGCCGTTTCCGTCTTTGTTTTCCCCGATTGTGTGTGTATTTCGACCCGGACGATTCCGCGATGTTGACAGTTGCTTTGGAGAATTTGAACGTTGTGCGTCGCGGGCAACACGCCGGATTTTCGTTGCCGTTTCCGTCTTTGTTTTCCCCCGATTGTGTGTATTTCGACCCGGACGATTCCGCGATGTTGACAGTTGCTTTGGAGAATTTGAACGTTGTGCGTCGCGGGCAACACGCCGGATTTTCGTTGCCGTTTCCGTCTTTGTTTTCCCCCCGATTGTGTGTGTATTTCGACCCGGACGATTCCGCGATGTTGACAGTTGCTTTGGAGAATTTGAACGTTGTGCGTCGCGGGCAACACGCCGGATTTTCGTTGCCGTTTCCGTCTTTGTTTTCCCCCCGATTGTGTGTGTATTTCGACCCGGACGATTCCGCGATGTTGACAGTTGCTTTGGAGAATTTGAACGTTGTGCGTCGCGGGCAACACGCCGGATTTTCGTTGCCGTTTCCGTCTTTGTTTTCCCCCCGATTGTGTGTGTATTTCGACCCGGACGATTCCGCGATGTTGACAGTTGCTTTGGAGAATTTGAACGTTGCGCGTCGCGGGCAACACGCCGGATTTTCGTTGTCGATTCCGTCTTTGTTTTCCCCCCGATTGTGTGTGTATTTCGACCCGGACGATTCCGCGATGTTGACAGTTGCTTTGGAGAATTTGAACGTTGTGCGTCGCGGGCAACACGCCGGATTTTCGTTGCCGTTTCCGTCTTTGTTTTCCCCCCGATTGTGTGTGTATTTCGACCCGGACGATTCCGCGATGTTGACAGTTGCTTTGGAGAATTTGAACGTTGCGCGTCGCGGGCAACACGCCGGATTTTCGTTGTCGATTCCGTCTTTGTTTTCCCCCCGATTGTGTGTGTATTTCGACCCGGACGATTCCGCGATGTTGACAGTTGCTTTGGAGAATTTGAACGTTGTGCGTCGCGGGCAACACGCCGGATTTTCGTTGCCGTTTCCGTCTTTGTTTTCCCCCCGAATGTGTGTGTTTTTCGGTCCGGGCGGTTTCGCGTTTTCGCATTTTAGTTGGTTTTATCTTTCCACAGCCGGCTGTCTAAGATTGAATCATTTATGCTAAACTCAACACCAAATAACCGGGAATAGTCTCATCCGCATACTCCGACTGTTTGCCTTGAGAATGCATAATACATCACACCATTAAACAAAATTTATTGATTATTGGGTCGCATCATCATCCTCTATGTTGAATCCTGGCCATTACCCTTACCCACTAACAAAATCCCAAGTAGAAGTAGTTTTCCGGCACACGTGGGGGTGTGGATATCGTATAGAACCCACCCTTTGTAGCAACCTGTGCTAACTAACATTCCCGTCCCAATCCCCCGAGATCTACAAACTGACATGGCGGGCGCCGTTGGTGGCCAACGACTGTTACCTATTTGCTCCAGATCTAGTTTTATTGATCTTGATGTTTTATCTTTTCAGCGCATTCATACATGCTGTTGATAAGGGAAACACCATTAGATCGTTGAAGCGTATGACCGGTTGTATTGATAGGATATTACGGTCCTGTTCAGCAACGGAGAAGGACAACCATGGGTGGTCTCTCATGCTCATGCTCTCTCCCTTGGAACCGAACTCTACATTAAAAAAATAAAATTAATTTTCAATTTATAAACTAAAACAAAATCTGTATCTTACCGGCCATCAGGTCAACCACCTTGTTGTAAGCCAAATGGATTGTTACTTGACGGTTCTCGAACCAGGTCAGCAGGTCCATCAATTTGGTCGAGTTCATCATGATAAAGACGACATCGACCCGAACCGAATCCGTTTTAAACAGATCGTTCAGTTCTAGAAGAGCACTGGTTGGGGCGGAAACAAGTAGCTCGGCTTCAATGAACTTCTTATAATGCTCGACGTATTTCGCATGGTGCGCGACAGCTCTGAACCAGCTGTTCCAACGAGTCACGACTGGCACTGGAGGCAAGGGCACTTCAGAGCCGCACTCTCGGCCAATGAATTCCTGTATCGAAGCTTGCGCGGAGAGCAGTGCACAAAGATAGACTTAAAGCAAGCAATCATTCTATCCACAGCAGGAAGTTCCGACGAAATGTTTCACCCACCAGACTCAGAATGTGAGCGTTGCATGTGAGGTGAATGCAATTTGGCAGGAGCACTTTCAAGCTGGTCACGGCCTTGGTCATGTAAGTTGCGTTGTCCGTCAGCACGACGACAACCTTGTCAAAATCGACGTCAAACTTGGTCAACGTCTGAATGATAGCTCTCGAAACGGTTGTAGCGTTCACCTTATCCAGAAAAACCAGATCCGCAGTGACTGCCTCCATCTTGTCTTGTTGTCCGGAAGTGACGGGCAGGATAAAAACAATGTGCAAGATAAACCTATCCTGCTGGTCCGAGGCTTCATCAGCGGCAATCACGATCGAAGAAGCTGCTGCAACACGTTCTCGCAGTTCCTGCTGTGCGACATCGAAAACCTTAGGCAGTACTTGGGATCGGAGGGTCGTGGACTGTGGAAGCACTCCAAGGTTTTTGACATTCCTTGACAGGTAGTCTCGGAGCTTCGGATGATCAAGCTTGTACAGCGGAATGTTTGCAGATGCGAAAGCTTCCACGAGTTCAAATTGCGAAACGTTTCGCGCATCACGAGATGCTGTGGCTTTGTGGAATGCGCTCACCACCGTTGTTTGTTTTTGCACGGAATGCGTTACATCCTTTGGCTGCTTTTGGACCTTTCCGATGTGGGTTTGCGATTTTAGGTGTTTGTCGATGGTGGCCTTTCTGGTATGGTCCAATGTTACGTTGCAAGACGTACAAAATAATTGGCCTTCGTCCGCATGTAGTGTTCCTTTTGGGTACTGTTTAGCTCGCTCGACATACGTAATTTTTACTGCTGTTTTCATTTTGTTACCTGCTAAAATGGCTCGCGACGCGCAACTTGGAAAAAAACACCACTTCCGTAAGCAGCTGTCAAAATTCTGGTGCGCTCGTTACACTGAGAATCAACATTACACATTGTTCAGTTACATTTGTATGGAATTTATCAGTTCAAGCATGGTAACACACTATTGTGTAATCATAGTTGAACTGAAAATCCCATACAAGTGTGTAAAAGTTAATTGACTAAATGTCTAATGCTGATTATCAGTGTAACAATCGCCAATTACCCAGTCACGAAATAATCTAGCAGAGCTGGTTCTGTCAGAATCCTGCTTCAATGGAGGAACATTTCTGCTACAATTCCGATAGAATATTCAGCTCTGCTAGAATTCTGCCAAAACGCCGTGACTGGGCAAGGATGTGCCAGAGAGTAATCTACGTGCGCATGTATTGCGTGTACGTACACGATGGATTTCTAGGTTAAAATTTGTACCCGCCAGCAAAAACAAATGGTAAGCTAGTGTGCGTGAGATCGGGCTTAGATAACTCTAGAGAAATTTTATAAAAATTACGATTTGCATTAGTGTTGGTGCGGTCAGGATTGCTCGACAGCAGTATATTTAATAAAAATATAAATGTCGCGGCATTTCACGGTATACGCAGAATTTCACGGCCAAGACCAAATTTCACGGATTTCGCGGCTTCCGCGAAATCACGAAAAATCACTAGCCCTATATTATGCTGTGCCGATCTGGACAAGCTGTTGCTTAACCAGGAAGAAAAAACTTCAGAGGATTCAGAACAAAATTCTGAAAATGATTCTGAAACTTCCTCCCTGGTTCAGCACCAGTGAACTTCATCAATTAGCCGAAGTTGACACTTTGGATGTTATGTCCAATAAGATAATTGATGCATTTCGACAAAAATCATTGCAGTCTTCAGCTGCATTGATCCGCTCTTTATATAGTTTATAAGTTAGTTTTAAGGTATCCCTTTTCCCTTTTGTACATGTAGGACCTCCTACATTTGAAATCACTGAACAGCGAAAGCTACAATATTTCATGAATAAATGAAAGTTGCTAGTATTTAAAATTGAGGTGAAAAGTCATCGATTGTGATTGGACACTCAATATTATTTTAACTGAATGAATGTACATGGAAGAGAAAATCAAAATAAATATAAATTAAAAAAAAAATTGAATTGAAAATGACCTCTCGATGGCACGGTGAAGGCCGTCAGCGGCCTGGATTCCTCTTGAAGCGGCAGCTGCCAGAAAGCGTCCTTTAGATCTATCGACGAGATGAACTCACACCCACTGAGGTTGTTCATGATAGATGCAATCTGCGGGATCGGGAAGCCCTCGTTGACCATGATCGAGTTCAGATGTCGAGCGTCCAAGCAGACGCGATTTTGGCCGGTCTTCTTCTTGACTGCTACGAGCGGGTTGTTCCAGGGCGAAAATTTGGCTTCTTCGATTACATCTAGCTCGAGCATGCGATCAATCTCCTTGTTAACTTCCTGTAGAACGTAGTGGGACATCGGGTAATGTCTCTGCTTTTTGGCTGGTGCGTTGCCCACGTCTATTCGGTGCTCGTATAGTTGTGTTCTGCCCAGTTTTCCTCTTTCTGCTTTTGGGTAGCTTGCAATCGTCTTCTCCAGCCGGGTTCGCTGCTCCCGTGTTAGCGGTTTGGTTGCCCCTTGCGGTTCCTCAAACTGTAACGAATCTTCCAACGAGCAGCACACCGCTTTTACACCAAACTTCCCCCAAAAGTTCATCCCTAGAATGACGCAATCTGGAAGACTGGGCACGAGAAGCATCGGCAGTGTATCGTTTCTGTTGTTATAGACAATCGGTAATCTCACGTAGTTCTTGATTGTGTGTGGCGTCCCGTCAGCAGTTTTGATTCCTCCTTCTACTGTTCCTTTCCTTTATGTTCGACGAGATCGACGGAGCTTCCGCCTAAGAGCGAGCAGTTGGCCCCGCTGTCTAGTAGCGCCTTTAGTTTCTTGCCGAACACACTTATTATCGCATGCGGCCTGTTTTCCTCTTTTGAGTTGACTATGATCGAATTAAGGTTGCTGATATTGGGAATGTCGGAGGGGTTGCTGCATGCTAGCGGAGATCCATTCCCCTCTGCTGTTGGTTCCCCGCTGGGCTGTTTTCCGACTCTTGTAAACAGTCGGGACAGTTCCTCAGCGAGTACCCTTTCCTACCACAGCGATAACAGAACATCATGACTTGCTGCTTGTCGCAGTCCATGAATCTGTGTCCTTCTGCATCACAATTCCAGCAAATCGCTACCTGTGATGCTCGGTTCTCTGTTGATGACCTTGCCGCTTGCTGCTGATCTTGGTAGTGAGGGTTCTGCTGTTGTTGTTGATGTTGCTGCTGTTGTGGTTGCTGATGTTGTCCGTTGTTTGTTTGGTAAGCTCGAAATTCCTTCTTGTCGAATCGCATCCTTAGCGCGTTGACCTGCTCGTTTAGTAATTTGATTCGTTCGTCTTCTTCGACGTCCTCTTCTTGGCACCGCTGGTCTTGCTGGCTGGGATCGACTCTTGTCATTCGATCTGGTTGTTGTCGTTCTTCAGTTTCTACCACATTTACGCGACCGAATCGCTGAGATTGATTGTGGAATCGGGAACCGCGCTGTGTCGACTGTGGCGTGCTCAGCGTTGGCTCTAGCAGTGCACTCCGAGGTAAGACTACACGTCTTTGACCATTCTGCATCTTCTTGAGCTCATCGAACTCCTTGCAGGCTTGCACCAGCATGTCCATGCTTGCCATTCGATTGGCCGCTGCAATCGGCGCGTAGATGTCGTTCATGTTTTTCTTTAAGATGAACATCATCTCTGTTTCACTCATCGGCGGTTGGGAGTTCTGGAACAGCGTTGAGATGTCTTGGAAGAACTTGCTGAAAGACTCACTCTCTCCTTGTAAGCGATGGTATGCTTCTACCCTGATGGCAAACGCTTGACTAGCCGGAAGGAACTCTCGCCTGATCAAGATTTTGAATGCCTCCCACGAGAAAAGATCACCACTTAAGTATGCGTTCCCATACCAAGTTAGCGCATCGTCCTGCAGCAGATGTTTGATGTTTTTCAAAAGCAAGCCTTCTGGTATTTCCTCTGAAAGTGCAAATATTTCAACCCGATGGAGAAACGTGTTGAGTGACGTCGCGTCCTTTTCTCCTCAATTCAATTCAATTCGGTTTTATTAGTGAATAATCATGTTACAATGAGTTCTTTTGCAGTTCATAACAGAGTTTTGGAGTTCCTTTCAGCTGTGTGTTAAATCTCAATCCATTTTGGAAACGATTATTGCTTATGACTAAGAGATTATCAAGAGTAAGAAAAAATATAGAAAAAACTTACTAAATTTGCAAAGAAAAGGGGATAGAAATAGAAAAAGCTTACACTAGATCACAGTTTTTTTTATCTATTGTAGACGTGCTTGATCATCAGCTCCCCGAGGGCCAGAAATTGCTCCGCCTTGTTACGGCAGGTCCGAAACCGCGTCATCATCTCCCCCGCGAGAGCAAAGAACTCCGGCAGGGTGAAGAGATCTTCCCCGGTGACTCCTTGCTGGGCCGCATCGCCGCTTCCGGCAGCGACCACGCTTGCAAACGATCGCCCCCATCCAGGAGGGAACGCTGGGTTGTCCGCTGGAACCGTACGCTGGCCAGCTGCAGGAACGGCTGCGCTCGTACTTCGCTGAGGAGGGTGGGACGCTGCTGATTTCTTCTTCCTCTTTTCCTGCTCCTCGAGGTAGGACTTGCGCGCGACGCATCCGCGGTAATTACCGGTATGGTTGCCGTCACAGTTCGCGCACTTTACGCGCGGCTTGGTTTGTTCTGCCTTGTCCCCAAGTCCGCCTTTCGTGGCAGTGCGCACGCCTCCGAGAGGTGTGACTCACCGCACTTCACGCAGCGGGGCCGGAGGTTGCAGTTCCGCGAGCCGTGGCCGAATTTCTGGCAACGGTGGCATTGCGCTACGTCCGTCGGGTTCTTGGTGTAAAACCGCCAGTTTACCCAAAAACCGTCCAACGTCTTAGTCCGCCGCAGGTCTTGGATCTTGACGGCGCCGCGGTCGAAGTACAACAGGTACAGAGTGTACGTACCTGTGACCGTTGTTTTGCGCGAGAGCACTTTAATCTCCCGCGGTTTTATTCCGGCGTCCGAAAGGTGACCCTTCAGGTCGGAGATCGGGCGGTCTTGATAGGGTTATCAAGACGACCTTAACAGGGGGCTTCTCGGGGTTGAATGTGTAGAAGTTGAAGTTGCTACGCTTCAATTCTTCAAACACCAGGTCGAAGTTCTTTTTATTCAGTGTGATCACTTGCACTGCCGACTTACCGATTTTCAGACAATATCCGAGGCCTTCCAGCAACTCGTCAACATCGTCCGCCAACGTGTCCAAAACAAAAATTGGAGGTGGTCTTCGTTCCGTTGGAGAATTATTCTTTTTTGGCGTCGGCACTTTTTTCCGTGCACGACCATTGTCGTCGTCGTCGTCGGTAGTGGTGCTACCGTCGGTGTTGTTGTTGTTTTCTTCGTCGTCGCTCAGCATCTGGAACTCGTTCCTGATGGGAATGTTGGCGGATGTTGATGTGCCACTGGTCGTGGCACCGGAGGTACCCGAACGGGTTCGCACTGGTGATCTTGGAACATATCCGGGGTGTAGTAACTTTTTGTCGATTCCTTCTGGGCTCACGCTCCCCTGCGCGATGGCGGTCGACACGGCGTTGGTTTGTTTACCTTTTTGCACACGGCCGGTAGACGAACTTCGCGGGTTTTTCGAGGCCGCACTCGAACTGCCACAGCCACGGCCGGCCTTTGGCATGCTGGAGAAGCAAACTCGCGGGTAACCACAATCAATTACGGCGAAAAAAATCGAAAAAACGATGGAGCACTGAGCACTAGCTGCATGCTCTCGTGCGTACACGGAGGGGTCCTTTTCTCCTTTGTAGCGAAACGGACAGTTTTTTCAGTTTTTCTTTTCCATGTACATTCATTCAGTTAAAATATTATTGAGTGTCCAATCACAATCGATGACTTTTCACCTCAATTTTAAATACTAGCAACTTTCATTTATTCATGAAATATTGTAGCTTTCGCTGTTCAGTGATTTCAAATGTAGGAGGTCCTACATGTACAAAAGGGAAAAGGGATACCTTAAAACTAACTTATAAACTATATAAAGAGCGGATCAATGCAGCTGAAGACTGCAATGATTTTTGTCGAAATGCATCAATTATCTTATTGGACATAACATCCAAAGTGTCAACTTCGGCTAATTGATGAAGTTCACTGGTGCTGAACCAGGGAGGAAGTTTCAGAATCATTTTCAGAATTTTGTTCTGAATCCTCTGAAGTTTTTCTTCCTGGTTAAGCAACAGCTTGTCCAGATCGGCACAGCATAAAGCATGGCAGGTCTGAAAATTTGTTTATAAATTAACAGTTTATTCTTGAGACAAAGTCTAGAATTCCTGTTTATAAGTGGATACAAACATTTAATATATTTGTTACATTTAACCTGGATACTTTCAATGTGATCCTTGTAAGTAAGGTTTTTGTCAAAAGCAAGTCCAAGATATTTCACTTGATCCTCCCACTTTAAATTTACCTCATTCATCTTTATAATGTGATGACTTTTTGGTTTAAGAAAATCAGCCCTTGGTTTGTGAGGGAAAATAATAAGTTGAGTTTTTGCAGCATTTGGAGTAATTTTCCATTCTTTCAAATAAGAATTGAAAATATCCAAGCTTTTTTGTAATCTTCTTGTGATGACACGAAGGCTTCTACCTCGGCTTCTACCTTTGGCGGAGATGCTTGTATTATCAGCAAAAAGTGATTTCTGACATCCTGGGGGCAAATCAGGCAAGTCAGAAGTAAAAATATTGTATAAAATTGGACCCAAAATGCTTCCTTGAGGGACGCCAGAACGTACAGGTAGTTGATCAGATTTGCTATTCTGATAACATACCTGCAGAGTACGATCCGTCAAATAATTTTGAATAATTTTCACGATATAAATCGGAAAATTAAACCTTTTCAATTTCGCAATCAAACCTTTATGCCAAACACTGTCAAATGCTTTTTCTATGTCTAAAGAGCAGCGCCAGTAGAATAGCCCTCAGATTTGTTGCTTCGAATTAAATTTGAAACTCTCAACAACTGATGAGTAGTTGAATGCCCAAGGCGAAATCCAAACTGCTCATCAGCGAAAATTGAATTTTCATTAATGTGCGTCATCATTCTATTAAGAATTATTCTTTCGAATAATTTACTAATAGATGAAAGCAAACTAATGGGCCGATAGCTTGAAGCTTCAGCAGGATTTTATCCGGTTTCAAAATCGGAACTACTTTGGCATTTTTCCAACTACTGGGAAAATATGCCAAATCAAAACATTTGTTGAAAATTTTGACCAAGCTACTTAAAGTTGCTTCTGGTAATTTTTAATTAAAATGTAAAAAATGCCATCCTCACCAGGGGCTTTCATATTTTTAAATTTTTTGATAATAGATTTTATTTCATTCAGATCCGTATTAAAAACTTCATCTGATGAAAATTCTTGTTCAACAATATTCTGAAATTCTATTGAAATTTGATCTTCAATAGGACTCAAAACATTTAAGTTGAAATTATGAGCACTCTCAAACTGCTGAGCAAGTTTTTGAGCTTTCTCCCCATTAGTTAATAGAATATTATCACCATCTTTTAAAGAAGGGATTGGTTTTGAGGTTTCTTAAGAACCTTTGAAAGTTTCCAAAAAGGTTTGGAATAAGGTTTAATTTGTTCGACATCTCTTGCGAACTTTTCATTTCGCAGGAGAGTGAATCTGTGGTCAATAACCTTTTGCAAATCTTTTTGAATTCGTTTCAGTGCAGGATCACGAGAACGTTGATACTGTCTTCGGCGAACATTTTTCAGACGAATCAGAAGCTGAAGATTTGACAAATTTGACTTGGACTTTAGGAATAGCAATATTCCTAGCATCCAAAATTGCATTAGTTAAAGATTCCAAGGCTGAATCAATATCAGCTTTGATTTCTAAAACAAAATCATGATTTAAATTATTCTCAATATGATGCTGATACCTGTCCCAATTAGCTTTGTGGTAATTAAACACAGAACTATTGGGTCTGGTAACTGCTTCATGAGAAAGTGAAAAAGTTACTGGAAGATGATCAGAATCAAAATCAGCATGAGTCACTAAAGAACCACAATACTGACTTTGATTTGTCAAAACCAAATCAATTGTTGATGGATTTCTAACAGAAGAAAAGCAAGTTGGAGTATAAAACCGAATAAAGACCAGAAGTGCAATCTCTGAATAGAATTTTACCATTGGAATTTACTTTTGAATTATTCCAAGATTGGTGTTTGGCATTAAAATCACCGATGATCAAAAATCGAGATCTATGCCGAGTAAGTTTATTCAAATCCCCTTTGAAATAATTTTTATTTTCCCCAGTGCATTGGAAAGGCAAATATGCAGCTGCAATCATAATTTTCCCAAAAGAAGATTCAAGTTCAATGCCCAAACTTTCAATAACATTTAACTTAAAGTCACGTAAAGTGATATATCTGTTATTGGTTATAACTTTATAATCTGGATCACTTTTCAAATAAGTGCCAGTTTTTAAAAATGTTTCGGTTATAACAGCAACATGCACGTTATGAACTCGTAAAAAGTTGAAAAATTCATTTTCTTTCGCTTTTAAAGAGCGAGCATTAAAATTCATAATATTGATGGAATTACTTAGATCCATGATTAAACTTCAGGGTAAGAACAACATCATTCGCAAATTTTAATCCAATCTGGATTGCTTCCATCATGGATGTAGCATTACTCATTGTTTGAATCAAACCAAACAGTGAGTTTTGCAAAAAGTCATTTTTTCAAACGTAACATCGCCGAGATCAGAAGATCCCAAAGCGTTGCCAGCAGAAAAATTTTCAAATGAAATTTGAGGTACCTGCCCAATTTGAAAATTGGTAGAGGATTTAAAATTCGTGGATGAACCCGAACCCGAAACGACGTTGGCATAAGAAATGCCATTGCTGTTACCTAACTTTTCCATGGTAGGGGTATTGTTCGAGTGAGACAGCACGAACGTTTGATTTAAAGATGCAGGTACAACCTGACTTTGAGAAAATTTCGGTTTGGATTTCGGCTGATGCTTAGCACGAGAATCCAAAACCTTTTTCTGATGGGGCAATCCCAGAAATTTGATTTGTGATTTCCACCACAATTTGCACATTTAAATTGGGTGACTTCTTTCACGGGACAATTGTCCTTGTCGTGAGAAGAATCCCCGCAAACCATGCATTTTGGAACCATGGCGCAATGATCAGTACCGTGACCGAATGCCTGGCAACGCCGGCACTGGGTCAGATTCTGGCCATTACCGCCATGTTTCTTAAAATGCTCCCACTTTACCCGTACATGGAACAAAAACTGAACTTTGTCCAAAAGTTTCAAATTGTTGATTTCATTTCTGTTGAAATGAATCAGATAAAATTGTGAAGTCAAACCAAAGCGAGAAATATTCCCGTTTGATTTTTTCTTCATTGGTATTACTTGGGATGGGGCAAAGCCAAGCAACACCTTAAGTTCGTTTTTGATCTCATCCACCGACAAGTCGTTGGAGAGACCTTTCAGGACCGCCTTGAATGGACGAGCATTCTTGGTCTCATACGTGTAGAAATTGTGTTTGTGGTTTTTCAAATAACCAACAAAAGTTTGGTGATCTTGTAAAGATTCCGTCAACAAGCGACATTCTCCTCTTCGACCAAGCTGGAACGAAACCTTCAAATTGCAAGTTTCCTTGCAATTCTTCAGTTGCGTTCGAAAGCTGGCTAAATCGGAGACGGAAGTCACTACAATTGGCGGAGCCTTTACTCGTTTCTCGACGGCAGAAGGCTCAGTACGAGGAGAAGGATCCTTGTCAACAGTTTCGGATAAAACACCGAAACTGTTTGCCAATGGAATTGGAGGATTAACCTCACTTTCAGAATCAGAATCAGACCTCGGATGAGGCTGTTTTCTTTTTCTGTTTCCGTTAGCCGATTTAGCGTTCAAACGCTTCACCGACGTAACGACCAAATCTTCAGAAGATTTGCGTTTACCTTTGTTTTGACGCATTTTGCAAGCAAAGTTCTCTTAAAAAGATGGCTTCTTTTGTAAAATACAACAAAATTTCAGGTGGGGTTAGTCTTGAAAAGACTGTTTAGAATTTTGGAAAGTCACTCAGGTAGTCTTTAAAAAGACTGTGAATTTTGTTTGAAATAACTCTGAGCTTAGGTAGTAAAAAATACCGCAGCTCTAGTGTCCGTTCACCACGAAGGTTCGCAAGACACACGCGAAACGGCCAGTTGTGAATCGCTTTGTAGGGTCTTCTCTCTTCGAACTGCCAACGCTGTTGTTGTTGATACTGCTGCTGCTGGTACTGTTGTTGTTCAAACTGTTGCTGCTGGTACTGTTGTTGTTGGTACTGTTCGTTTTGCATTTGCTGTTGTCGTTGTTGTTCGTTCATTCTCATCCAGTTCAACAATTCGTCCCTCCAGCGATAGTTTCGTTCGTTCACCCTTTCTTGATCTCCGTTTGCACTTGATGCTTGACCAGCGCCCGGATCACCGCCTTGATTGTTGTTAAGCCCTGCTCCAGCACCTCCTCTAAAGCTATCTGCTTGTCCTCCGTCCTGTCCCGTCGTTGGTCTTCCAAAAAGCCCTGTCGATTGGCTTCCGTTTGCGCCGCCTGTTCCAGTTGTTTGACCTCCGTAGGAACCGGTTGATTGACCATTGGAGAGTCCAGCTGTCCGGCCTCCGTAGAAACCAGCTGCTAGACCTGCATGGAATCCAGTTGCGCGACCACCGTATGAACCCGCTTGAGCTCCGTTCCGTCCCAGTGAAAGACCTCCGGAAAATCCGGGTCCTTGACCTCCGAGCAAACCATCAGCTAGATTTCCCAGAAAACCGGCGCCTTGGCCGCTTTGCAGTCCAGTTTGGTTGCTGTTTAGTGGCTGTCCTAGACCATGGTTCGCCTGCCCTCCAAGATGGCTTTGACCAGTGCTTATTCCCGTTCCATGTCTATTGTTGTTTACAGTCCCTTGTCCTCCATTCTGGTGTTCGTTGTAACCCGGAAGGCGTTCTGAAATGTTTAGCAAATCTCCGTTATCGTTTCCCAGGTTATCTGGTTGTCGCGATGGTTCTGGATTTCTGGGTGTGGTGTTTTGGTTCAACAGATTGTTCCACGCCATGTTGAAGCCTCGGTTTCCCGATTGCGTCGATGATAGGAAATTGCTACTTGGGCCCGGCGGGTTACCGTCCGTTCCCACTTCGTCTCGTCTTTCTGTTTGATCCGGATTGACGTGAGCCGTCCCGTTGTTCTGTCCGTCCGCTGCACCCGAGTTATCTTCTCCGCTAGTGTTGATCTCTGAACGTTTCTTCGCCTTACCCAACGTGTCATCAATGTCCTCGATGCAGAATTGAACGACCATTGAGCAAACTTCGTGATCCTCTGCCAGTCTCTCCGTTGTAAGCAAGATTGCTAAGCGATCGCGATAGTGAAGAAGACGCGCCCTAGCCTGGACCAGATAGGTTACGTTTTTCGATTCGATAGCCTTTTCTATCCACGTCATGAGTCGCGTGGTGTTCGTGGGGAGATCGGTTGAAGAATCGACGCGCGAGAATCCGCGAGAAAGTGATAGAAGATTCTGGAATTCATTGAAAAAAGTGTCGCGTGGTGGCCTTGGGAGTTTGGCCCTCAGTCGCGTGGTGTTCGTGGGGGAGATCGGTTGAAGAATCGACGCGCGAGAATCCGCGAGAAAGTGATAGAAGATTCTGGAATTCATTGAAAAAAGTGTCGCGTGGTGGCCTTGGGAGTTTGGCCCTCAGTCGCGTGGTGTTCGTGGGGGAGATCGGTTGAAGAATCGACGCGCGAAAATCCTCGAGAAAGTGATAGAAGATTCTGGAATTCATTGAAAAAAGTGTCACGTGGTGGCCTTGGGAGTTTGGCCCTAAGTCGCGTGGTGTTCGTGGGGGAGATCGGTTGAAGAATAGACGCGCGAGAATCCGCGAGAAAGTGATAGAAGATTCTGGAATTCATTGAAAAAAAGTGTCGCGTGGTGGCCTTGGGAGTTTGGCCCTCAGTCGCGTGGTGTTCGTGGGGGAGATCGGTTGAAGAATCGACGCGCGAGAATCCGCGAGAAAGTGATAGAAGATTCTGGAATTCATTGAAAAAAGTGTCGCGTGGTGGCCTTGGGAGTTTGGCCCTCAGTCGCGTGGTGTTCGTGGGGGAGATCGGTTGAAGAATCGACGCGCGAGAATCCGCGAGAAAGTGATAGAAGATTCTGAAATTCATTGAAAAAAGTGTCGCGTGGTGGCCTTGGGAGTTTGGCCCTCAGTCGCGTGGTGTTCGTGGGGGAGATCGGTTGAAGAATCGACGCGCGAGAATCCGCGAGAAAGTGATAGAAGATTCTGGAATTCATTGAAAAAAGTGTCGCGTGGTGGCCTTGGGAGTTTGGCCCTCAATCGCGTGGTGTTCGTGGGGGAGATCGATTGAAGAATCGACGCGCGAGAATCCTCGAGAAAGTGATAGAAGATTCTTGAATTTATTGATAGAAGGCTTCGCGTCGTCGTGTATATATTTTCTTTCTGTTGTTGAACCGGTTGTTCGCGGTCCGGACTGGGTAAATTCGTGGTTAAGTTGGTTGCAAAGAAGTCATGCGCGAAGAATTTCATTAAATCGATTGAAACAGTTCGGTGTATCAACACTATTTGAGGTTTACATGATAACGAATAATACGTTGCTAAAAATTTCATTTTGTTTTGAAAGCCCTTCCCTTAGCATCGTGGCTCGGATGGCACGACGACGGATCTATTTGAAATTGTACGTTACCGAATAATGCGTTAATTCAAATTTCATTTCGTTTTGAAAGCCCATCCCAAAGCATCGTTGCTCGGATGGCACGCGAATGATAAGTCCTTCTCATAGCGTCGTAGCTCAGAAGGCAACGATTATGGTTCACAGTTCACATTCTGGTCATATCATCTACCAAGATGAATCCTGACTTTCCCTTTCCTTCCCCTACTAACACAATTCCCCCCACTTCCCGTGATGCTTGAAGAAGATGCTGTGGATTCAACGGTCTCATGCGGTGTCAACAGGTATAGAGCGACAAATTCTTTGTCTGATGAGTCTGCAACTTCAACTATCGGACTAACATTCCTACCTTTGTTGAACTGCATCTCCTTGAGGGGGGCGCCGGTATTGACTTAAAGCAGAGATCTTCAGGGGTTATACAGTGAGGATGATTAGCTCCCACTACTCATCTGTTGGTTCATTGTGTAACTTCAGCTGATCCGTCAATAACGGAGTAGCAGCTCATTGGCAGTCAACCATGCTCATGCTCATGCTCGATAGCCTTTTCTATCCACGTCACGAGTTCGGTGAGGTTTTTGTGACATTGCCTCAGATCGTCTTCTGGGGACAAAAAGTGTGTCGCAGATTCAGGGACGATTCCTCGAGCCTCATCTTGTTGGATGATGGCCCTCAAACGCGCTACTCTAACGCGGTGAGGAAGCGAGCACAAATGTAGTACATGTCTTATTCCCAGTTCATATTGTATTTCCTCATCGGATCCATCTTAAATTTTAAATGATGAGCCAAAATTGAAGTAATGTTGCGCCAAAATGCCAAAAAGAAAAACGATTTGCGTGCCACAATTTATGCAAATCTCCAAATTCCGAACCAAAATGCCAAAAGGCCCCACGTTGGGCGCCATTGTTGATTAGGATCCGTTCAGCTGAGCGCAATCGCTGACGCTCCCGACTAGCAAGCCAAAATAACTAAAAGTAGTTGTGTGCGTGTGAACTAAGTTGCCATGTTTTATTCTAGTAGTTTACATAATAATGTTTCTCCTGCCAAACTCTGTTCCCTGCTTTCTTACGCTAATGGACAACACATGTCTTCCTACTCACTCACAGATGGGCCCATCTAATCCCTACCCGTCCTCGCGCGCTTTCTGCCGCCATGCCGTAGCCGCACGTCCTGGCCCCCGTCGATCAGCTCGTGCTCCAGCCTCGGCGTCGCGTTCGCACCACGCGCTCCGCGTCCTCGCGACGCGCTCTGCGTACGTGCGTGCTTGCGCGCCACGTGCTGGTGTGCTTGCGTGCCAAACTCGTGCTTCTCGGTGGGCGATGTTTGGGCGTTTGCGTACGACGTTGGCACCCTCCGTGTCCTGGCGCCACGCGCGACTTCGACGGCCTCTTCTCGACGCCTCTACTCGATCTCCGCCGATGGTATTCGCTGACAAAACTGCCGCGGCACGACCTGTGCAGTCGGTCGGCCCTCGAGCACAAAACAAACGGTGTATAAACGCCCTGTGGAAACAAAAGTCGTCAGCTCCATGTGCTTACTCCTTGATTCAGGCTCAATCTTACCCCGTACGGTTCGGGGGCGTTCTTTTGAGCTTCAGGTCCTCTAGTGGTGTTCCGCGTGCTTCGAGCACCGTTCTCACTGTTTAAAGAGATCCCTTTGTTAGTATTGGTGATGCACCACCTGCCTGGAGCTAACTTACGACTTGCTTCCTCGTCGGCGTGACCTTGACACTGAATCTCGCTTCAGTCGTGCGCGTGTTTGTGGTGACCCTCGATCTCCTGTGAATAGGGTGATCTTAGTGGAAGTACAGCGTCAATTGTCAATGCCTCGCTTACTTGTGGTTTTTGGCATGCGATGCGTCTCTCCTGCCGCCTCCACTCTCGAGTTCTGCCTCGCGCGTCCGCTTTAGATCGGGCTCGTCCTTCGACACGGCGCTGGCGTGCCTCCGTGTGCGCCTAGGAAAAGAGATTTAATGATTGGCTGTCCGCTTGACCTCGATTTCTGCACTCACGTCGGGCCTCAAACGCGGCTGGCGGTGTTTCGCCGTCGACCTTGGCGTCACGAGCTTGGTGAGGTGAACCAGACACTTTTGGGACGCTCGCTGGACGGCTTGCCAATCTGGGAAATGCGACAACTAAATGGTGTGCCAATTGTCCGCCTCGACCACGACTTACCGGTAGTTTCGTTCGGGTTTTGCGGCGTATCGTGCCGTCCTGTCCGGCCTCGTGCCCCTTACGTAAATTACCGTTTCCGAGCGCTGATTTATCCGGCTCGGCGAGCTGCTGATGTCGGCTGGCGAGACGCGATCGAGCGAGGCTCCGCTCTCGATGGGTGTATGCAGGTGACTGTTCGATCGTACGACGTGGCATGGTCGTGCTGGTTGGATTTCCCTTTTTGTTGAGTTGTCGGAAATATTGGCAAGCGTGCAGCCGACTGCAGGGAAATCTCAGGCTCTTCGCGCATTCTCAAGCGAGTCTTGGGCTTCTCACTATTACGTAGCTAAACTAGTGTAACCTGAACTTAACATATTACGGCGACTATGGGCAAAAACTACATTTTAGGCCTAAATTTATCTTAAACGCAACACATGTTCTCATAAATTATGTGGAACATCCACGAGGTGATCACTTTACATATATGGCTTATATCGCATATGTTAATCCGTATGTGCATCCATATTTACGGCGATACGCGATTCCTTCATAAAATTTATTTCAGTGTGGTCACGAGTCGTGGTTGTCAATGCAAAAGCGCGCGCTGCGGCTTGTTTACAAACAAAGTTCATAACATAAACAATCTTCATCAACTCTGGTAAACAAGTTGGCTCGTACTTTTGTGACAATCGTCAATCACCTGTACTCGGACGTGCAAATCCGTACCGGTAGCAACCCGGTGATCCGCGGGAACAAGATTTGGGGTGGCCAAAACGGTGGAGTTCTGGTGTGAATCGGAGGTCTGGGCCTGCTAAAACAGAACGAGATCTTTGACAATGCTATGGCCGGCATGTGGATCAAGACTAGGTAATCGAATGCAATGCTCAAACGGAACAAGGTCTTTGGCGGTCGGGACGGCGGTATCTGCATCTTGGAATGTGATTTCAACCCAGATTTTGATTGATTGGCACCCGGCGTCGAGATTACTAACAATGTAACCGCTACGATAGAGTTCAACCAGATCTTCAACAACAAATTCGGTGGCCTGTGTCTGGCCAGTGGTGTCCAGCCGATCACCCGTGGCAACAACCAAGTAAGTTCAGTGCAAAACCGATCGGAGAAATCCAACTCATCATTTGTCTCGATTTTACAGGACGAGGTGGAGGAGGCCGTATCCGGGTTGTAATTTCTGTGCAAGATCAGTTCGCATACGTCCTTCCCGATGCACGACTTTTTCCGGTGCCACACGTGCAACACGACCGACCGGAACGCGATCTTCGCCAGCTGTACCAGGACGTGTCAAGCGGGTTTTTTTCTATATTTGTATTTCCATGTTTTTTATGTTTTTTTTTTGATTGTTATTTTTAATGAAAAACATAAAATAAACCCCCCCCCTCTGCCTCCCCCCTCCTGCGGCTGCGCCTTAAACGTTAGGTACGGTTCCACCGCAAACGGCACTAGTGAGTTTGACGGGGTCATGCGTTTTGAAATGTGTATACGGTTCACGGTGGTCAGGGCAGCAAGCTTGTTGAAATCATTGAAAAAAGGGGATACCTTGAAACTATTTGTCCTTCAGTATCAAGGGGTTTTAGGCTAGCTCAAGTCCTTTTCAGGGCTGAGACCGTTTCCCAAGTAATCGTAGACCAAAGCTACTGACTACTCATCACTCAGGGTCGGCATTGCTACTAGGCAGACTTTCATCACACAGAAAAAACACGATTTCGATTCCACTTCAGCACTTTATTGGGTGATTTGTTTGGTGTGGGTGTGGGTTGTGTGAAGTGTAGGTGGTTTGGGGCACTCTTACCGCGCAGCTCAGCTGGTTCTCGTGCCGGATGGTCGCCGCCGGAGGAGCTCCTTCGCTCACACTCCGCGGCTGGAACTGTCCCGCTCGTGGGGGCTTGTTCTTCTGGCTGACGGTGGCTTGTTGTTCTGCGCTGCGGTTGTCCGGTCTTCGGCGCCGGATGCAGCGGTTCTACGGCCTTCGCGGCCGGTACGGTGGTCTCCGGACTTCGTGCCGGGTCGGATGGACGCACAGCGGGCGTTGCTGGCTTCGTCGGGCAGGCTTCTTCCCTCGTTGGCGAATCGGCAGCCCCAGAGTCCACTGATTCGGGCTGCCGAGAGGGGACTCTCCTTAACGATTAAGGCCAGCGGCCTGAGAGCTGTCGTCCTTGACGTTGATGGCGCGGGGAGGCGCCAGACGACGGGGGTGGTCCTACTACGGTTAGACGTAGGCAGAAGCGCAGGCGACTCACACTGCCTAGGCCGACCAATCCGAGACGGACTTGCACTCGCGGAACCTCCGGGTTCCGCCATTGTGGGGGCGCTTGACTACCGCCACTTGGAGTGCGACTAGTCCGCTCGGAAGCCTGATCACAAGAGCCCGATCTTCCCCAGATCGAGCTTTCTTTTTGGTTTTCCCGAGTCCATTTTCCCACCAATTCCCAATGTGTCAACAGCTGCGCTGTCAGGACACCCCACCGGGAAATTGGTGGGCTTCAGCCTCGCATACACTGAGAGATTTGCCCCATCCCACTGTTAAGTGTAGTGAGATGGTAATAAAAATACTGAAGTGAAACTTTCCTTCGTCAAGAATTGTGACCAACGGTTACACTATTCACTACCCCGGCGAAAAAATGTGAATGCACGAAGTTCATGAACATTTTTTTAAACGACTAGCATTTCCAAAATCATCTTCGGCACCCCTCTGGTTCGTGGATTAGCGCAAATGGTCACGTTGTTTATGTACAAGCCTCACTTTAGGCGATTTTTGCATTTCCCAGTGATAACCAATCACAGATCAATCAAAATTATATACAAAAATTAAACTAATTGGCCAAATAAACAAATACAAATAAATAAATTAAAAGTAGACATGCACTACAAATTAAAATAAATTATTAAAATGAATCCCAAAACATTGGTAGACATCTCTATTTACATTTCACAAAAGTGCGTTGCAACGACTTTCAATTTTCATGAACGAATCACATTTTATCCACATTTAGATCACTTTCGATCTCTCAAAGAAATTCACCACATGGGCTCATTCCTGACGGGCAAACTGTTTGACAGTTCCCGAAACGTCTCTAATCTGTCAAACTCAACATGACGCAATGTTTACATGGTAAATTATGCAAAAGTTGAGCGTAAAGTTCAAGTTCGGTGAAACAACCGTCGAAAAGTGCACTTTTTCGACGATATGTTGTGGTAAGTACCAAATAAATTTAACATAACGAAGATCTTCTTTTTCAGGGTAAATTGACTAGTATTGGTGTGCTCGTTTGAGCGAAATTGACGAGGTGGAACGTCGCTGCCAGAGTCGACTTTTTCTTCAAAAAGTGACCTGCAGGAGTCCACAAATATCCCGGGATTCACCGTGATGGCCATCTTGACGCGCAAGATGAGCTACAGGTAAGTATTATTGTGTACACATTAAAAATTTTGATCATAACAAGATCATTAAAATTTCATTAGGCCTTAATTGCCGGGCAATCCCCTCACCACAACACCACCAGCCGCGCTCGGATCGAGGGAAATAACTAGGGTTAGTGAAATTTCACGATTTCGCGGACAGCGTGAAATCCGCGAAATTTGGCTTTTCCGCGAAATCCCGTGATTTTTTTTGTTTGTGTGAAAATGTAACGATTTTTCATAAAATAACTTATCAAACTTAAAAGGAATAAAAATAATGTTATGAACTACTGTAGAATTAAGCGGGTGAATACCCTGGTTTTATTACTGATCGCGCGAGAGATCAATTTCCCAATTCTACTAGCCTAATTGTGATCCACAAATAAATGTTATTCTGTCCCTGTCTGTCCCTGAGATGAGCAGAGTGAGCAGAGGTGATCCTCGCTCTTGTTGATCCCCCCCCGGCTCGCTTCTCATGTACTGTCCCCTTTAGATTATAGTTAGAAATAAACTGCCGACTACGCCAGACGGTTACGCGTTTTAAAATAAACGTTTTCTGTTCGCGCAATAAAATTGTTTTAGTTCGCGTAGTTTAAAAACGGTGTTTTACTGCGTCCGAAATCTCCCGAACACACGCGCGAACATTTGGTCCTTCGAACCGGATCTGAAGGATCCGGTCTGGCCAGGTTCGGGACACTTCGCGAAACGGACAGTTCAGTGCGCGAAGTGTTGGCCTGCTCGCGAAGAGCAGCGCAAAGTGTACGGTGCAGAAGCGCGCCTGGACAGTTTTGGTGCGTGATTACGGGCCAAACACTCAATATTACGCCCATTTGAAATGTTAGTCTTGATTTTAAATTTTTGAAAATATTTTTTCAAAAAGATCGGAAAATTTCACGAATGTTTCATGTTTTAACATTGTAAATCGGACCTATAGTTGCTGAGATATCGACATTAGAAAATGGTTAAAAAAAAAAACATCAATTTTCTTGTTTTTTAACCTTTGCATGGCAATATCTCAGCAACTATGGGTCGTATCAACAAAGTCCAATAATGCAAAATATAGAGAATTTTCTCAGCTTTTCAAAAATATTTTTTTCAAAGGTGGGCAAACATGAGCACTATTTTTTAAAAATGAAAAACTGCGACTATTTTCAAAAAAGTTACCTAAAATGCTTATATCTTGAAAACGGTGCACTTTATCAAAAATTCACTAAAGTACTTTTTGATTGCAAATTTGATTTTACATCGAAAAATGAAGTTGCAACATTTTTGCGACCAATATTTCGATTTTTTGAAAAAATCTGTAGTGATTCAAACTCGGTCAAAGATTTTTTGCCCATTCTGGAAATTTCTGAAAAGTTGGCATTTGATGTCCTCTAAAACATATCAAAAAACAAAAAAAAAATTAAAAATAGTGTTTTTTTGCAAATTAAGTTTTAGTGACAAAAAGTTAAATTAAAAATCACCAAAATTTTTTTTACCGTGTATCATTTTTTTTCAGTGTAGTCCATATCCATACCTACAACTTTGCCGAAGACACCAAATCGATCAAAAATTCCTTCAAAAGATACAGATTTTTGAATTTTCACATATCATTTTGTATGGACAGCTGCCAAATTTGTATGGAAAATTATATGGACAAACTAATGATGCAAAATGGCTTCTCTGAGCATACCGAAGGCACCAAAAAAAATCGAATGACCGAAATCTCAAAGAATTGCTCTAATACAAGGTTAATGATTTTTGACGGTTTCGTAGACGGCGTGAAATTCGTGAAATTTATCAATTTCCTCGAATCATTGAATGCAAATATGGGCAAAAAAATAAATAAAAAATATATATATTGAAATAACAAGCCATAGTTTCAACATTTGCATGGAAAAAGTGTTTTAAATGCATTTTACACTAGTTCAGTAGTTTTGCAACCATTAGTTTTCAAAAAATTTAAGATTTGACGAAAACAAAAATTTTAGCAAAAAAAAAAACATTTTGCGATAACAAACATCGAATTTTTTTTTTGTGCTATTTTATTTGAAAGGTATAGTTTTGAAAGAAATTAAAAGAATCAAGCTTTGTTTTATTCAAAATAAAATTAAGATTATTTTTTTATCTTTGGAATCATATTTTAAAAATATAACATTTTTTTTGGGCCTGTTCAATTTTAACGATGTTTGTTTATTAGGGTGGATGATTCCCTTGAAAGTTGATAAATACTCCTTTTTGTTTTCTGTTTTCATTTAGAATAAAAATTTCGATTTTGTTAAAAATTATATTATTTTTGCAAAATGTTTATAAATTTAGTTTTTGACAAATAGCTAAAACCCTTAAAAAATATGTTTAATGGGATAAATGACGCAGAAAATTCAATTTATTTTACTCATTTTGACTGGACAAATCTAGCTTTGATATGAAATTCGATAAAATGTAAAATGATATAACAGAAGCAAATCAGCGAAATCATTTGAGCTTTGTTAGTCGAATATTAAAAGAGCAGTTCAGTAAATGAGAATACGCGTGCCCTACATTTTGTTTCAAAATATATATATTATTGGATGGGCTAATA
Organism: Culex quinquefasciatus; assembly: GCF_015732765.1. NCBI lineage: Eukaryota > Metazoa > Arthropoda > Insecta > Diptera > Culicidae > Culex > Culex quinquefasciatus. The sequence continues at coordinate 93,193,489 of NC_051863.1, read as the reverse complement.
ACCAGGAGGATTTTTTGAAAATTGGAAGAATTTTTTTGTCGCATTCAAATTTAGTAAAGATTTTTACATAATAATACATAATGAAGCATAAAAAGTAGTTTCTGTGATTTAAACATAGAATTTTCAGAATTATTTTAACATTTTTCAAGTTCCGCGAAATTTGCGTGAAATTTGGTGTTTTGAAGTTGAGGTCCCCGTGAAATTTTCAATTTTGGAGCGTGAAAAATCACTAAGCCTAGAAATAACATTTGACCCCTTGATCTTCCGCGAACTGGCCCGTTGGGCTATGAATTCCCGAATATGGTGAGTAGTTTAGGTTCGTTACAACACCAAAATTTTATGTCATCTTGCTCCTCTTTCACCTTTTCACGAAGGAGGGATCTTTCACCCACACTTTCTTTAGGGGAGAGCAGCTAAGATTAACACACACCACTAATCTTGTACTAACAAATTTGACTGACACACAGAAATTTAACAAGATTACAATGGCAAGATTACAACTTTAATTCCACAACTAACTATTTCATTTTATTTTCTTTCCAGATAATCTTCACTTTTCGGTTCTGCGGCTGAGGAGACAGGTAATCCCGATCAGCTGATCTGGTCCAGGGTAAATGGGACATCGCCCTGTAACCTCTGGCGCCCAAATCGGTGCCGACCGTGGCCAAGATCTTCCTGCAGCGACAACGTACTAGGTGTTAATTACTAGATCTAAGAATAATAAAAGAAATTTAGAGCGAATAAAGTTTTTAGTTCGGGGCTTTCCCCTATAACGGTGCTTGTTCTCATTATTGAAAGAAACAAGACTTGGAACGGTTCCAATCGCCTACCAGGGATGACTTCCTCATATGCCTGGGTCACCGGCAAACCTCCAAATTCTCAAATTTCAGCTTTTGGCCACCTCCCGGGCAAGACTCCGCCTGCTTCCGGTTCATTGGTGCCTTCAATTTAGTTTGTGGATGGCCTCACAGGACTTACGCATTGCCTAATGTCTCGGCCACTTCCAACAGGTAACATAAAGGTAAGTTCGGGTGTTTTGCCTCTCCAATGATGGGTCAACGGCAGTCGTGGGTTCAGGGTTCATTATTCACAATAATTTAACGATCTGTCGTCGGCCTCTCGCGAGCCGATCGAACAGACTGCCGACCTGCGCTAGGTCGTTACTGTTAATTATCTCCACAACACTACTGGCTAAAGCAGATAGCAAAACGATCTCGACGATCGCGATCTCTCCTACTGTTTGTTGTTGTTGTTTTGTGTGTGTTAGTGGATAGTACGGTGTGTTGTTTTAATCAGATTGATCGTCAAGTCCAAACACAAAAGGACGAGACAAAATAAATAACAATTATTGCTGCTGCGTTGGTTGTCGAGAATATCACAGATTGGGACAATGTTTTATCACAGAAGTTATGTACAGGCAGCATAAAAGTGTTCTAAAGTTGCTGCTGACCAAAATCCACGAATTGAGACGTGCCGAAAACGATTTTGGAAAGCGCAAGTGATCCTCATTGCATTCAGGACCGTAATGGACCGCGGTCTAGTGCAATTCACACTAATTTCGCTAGGGTAGGTGGACAGTGACCAACCGAGATTGCTCGGATTCCTGCCACCTCCCGTTGGAAAAATCCTTAGATTTTTCTGCATGAATCAATCAACCTTGATCGCCGTTTGTTGCTTTTCCTGCTAGGAGCCAATTGAAACTATTTGTCCTTCAGTATCATGGGGTTTTAGGCTAGCTCAAGTCCTTTTCAGGGCTGAGACCGTTTCCCAAGTAATCGTAGACCAAAGCTACTGACTACTCATCACTCAGGGTCGGCATTACTACTAGGCAGATTCAAGGGAGACTTTCATCACACAGAAAAAACACGATTTCGATTCCACTTCAGCACTTTATTGGGTGATTTGTTTGGTGTGGGTGTGGGTTGTGTGAAGTGTAGGTGGTTTGGGGCACTCTTACCGCGCAGCTCAGCTGGTTCTCGTGCCGGATGGTCGCCGCCGGAGGAGCTCCTTCGCTCACACTCCGCGGCTGGAACTGTCCCGCTCGTGGGGGCTTGTTCTTCTGGCTGACGGTGGCTTGTTGTTCTGCGCTGCGGTTGTCCGGTCTTCGGCGCCGGATGCAGCGGTTCTACGGCCTTCGCGGCCGGTACGGTGGTCTCCGGACTTCGTGCCGGGTCGGATGGACGCACAGCGGGCGTTGCTGGCTTCGTCGGGCAGGCTTCTTCCCTCGTTGGCGAATCGGCAGCCCCAGAGTCCACTGATTCGGGCTGCCGAGAGGACTCTCCTTAACGATTAAGGCCAGCGGCCTGAGAGCTGTCGTCCTTGACGTTGATGGCGCGGGAGGCGCCAGACGCCGGGGGTGGTCCTACTACGGTTAGACGTAGGCAGAAGCGCAGGCGACTCACACTGCCTAGGCCGACCAATCCGAGACGGACTTGCACTCGCGGAACCTCCGGGTTCCGCCGTTGTGGGGGCGCTTGACTACCGCCACTTGGAGTGCGACTAGTCCGCTCGGAAGCCTGATCACAAGAGCCCGATCTTCCCCAGATCGAGCTTTCTTTTTGGTTTTCCCGAGTCCATTTTCCCACCAATTCCCAATGTGTCAACAGCTGCACTGTCAGGACACCCCACCGGGAAATTGGTGGGCTTCAGCCTCGCATACACTGAGAGATTTGCCCCATCCCACTGTTAAGTGTAGTGAGATGGTAATAAAAATACTGAAGTGAAACTTTCCTTCGTCAAGAATTGTGACCAACGGTTACAACCTTTAGGCTGTTAAATTTATATTTTTTGATACAAACATTCAACCGAGATCCGTCGTTACAGAATCTCCTTTTGCTCAAAACAACGGGAAGTTGCGTCGGGGCATCGGACGTCGCAGGCCGAGTTTTTGTTAATGTTGCAATGGTAACGACAAATTAGACGGATTTCTCTTGCAGTTTATTGTTGTAACCAACCTTGATCGTGCCCAAAACGGCGCCTTTAGGTTTTCTGATGTTCCTGTGAAGCTCGCGAGGCCGCGAGTTAGCAGTTCAGACTCGATTCGGTGGCACCAAAATCCTTGACGTACTCGGCGGTTTTGCCAATTACGACACTAACCGCGTTTCATTCTTGCCTCAGGTACTGGCGATTCTGGTCCAATCTTCGATAGCACCGGAAACTTCCCTCGGGCCAGAAAAATAAATGTGGAGCAGTGACAGTTTGTAAATGAAGAAAATCAAAAGTGACATTTCTGAACTGTCATTATCCACACTGAACAAAATTTCGTTCCAGTTGTCGTGCATGTATTCAGATCAACCATATTTACCTGTATTTACCAATATTTACTGTAGTTGATCTTATGCGCTACGGATCAACCTTAAATATAAAAATATTAAAATATAAAAATATTAAAATATTAAAATATTAAAATATTAAAATATTAAAATATTAAAATATTAAAATATTAAAATATTAAAATATTAAAATATTAAAATATTAAAATATAAAATATAAAAATATAAAAATATTAAAATATAAAAATATAAAAATATTAAAATATTAAAATATTAAAATATTAAAATATTAAAATATTAAAATATAAAAATATTAAAATATTAAAATATTAAAATATAAAAATATAAAAATATTAAAATATTAAAATATTAAAATATAAAAATATTAAAATATTAAAATATTAAAATATTAAAATATTAAAATATTAAAATATTAAAATATTAAAATATTAAAATATTAAAATATTAAAATATTAAAATATTAAAATATTAAAATATTAAAATATTAAAATATTAAAATATTAAAATATTAAAATATTAAAATATTAAAATATTAAAATATTAAAATATTAAAATATTAAAATATTAAAATATTAAAATATTAAAATATTAAAATATTAAAATATTAAAATATTAAAATATTAAAATATTAAAATATTAAAATATTAAAATATTAAAATATTAAAATATTAAAATATTAAAATATTAAAATATTAAAATATTAAAATATTAAAATATTAAAATATTAAAATATTAAAATATTAAAATATTAAAATATTAAAATATTAAAATATTAAAATATTAAAATATTAAAATATTAAAATATTAAAATATTAAAATATTAAAATATTAAAATATTAAAATATTAAAATATTAAAATATTAAAATATTAAAATATTAAAATATTAAAATATTAAAATATTAAAATATTAAAATATTAAAATATTAAAATATTAAAATATTAAAATATTAAAATATTAAAATATTAAAATATTAAAATATTAAAATATTAAAATATTAAAATATTAAAATATTAAAATATTAAAATATTAAAATATTAAAATATTAAAATATTAAAATATTAAAATATTAAAATATTAAAATATTAAAATATTAAAATATTAAAATATTAAAATATTAAAATATTAAAATATTAAAATATTAAAATATTAAAATATTAAAATATTAAAATATTAAAATATTAAAATATTAAAATATTAAAATATTAAAATATTAAAATATTAAAATATTAAAATATTAAAATATTAAAATATTAAAATATTAAAATATTAAAATATTAAAATATTAAAATATTAAAATATTAAAATATTAAAATATTAAAATATTAAAATATTAAAATATTAAAATATTAAAATATTAAAATATTAAAATATTAAAATATTAAAATATTAAAATATTAAAATATTAAAATATTAAAATATTAAAATATTAAAATATTAAAATATTAAAATATTAAAATATTAAAATATTAAAATATTAAAATATTAAAATATTAAAATATTAAAATATTAAAATATTAAAATATTAAAATATTAAAATATTAAAATATTAAAATATTAAAATATTAAAATATTAAAATATTAAAATATTAAAATATTAAAATATTAAAATATTAAAATATTAAAATATTAAAATATTAAAATATTAAAATATTAAAATATTAAAATATTAAAATATTAAAATATTAAAATATTAAAATATTAAAATATTAAAATATTAAAATATTAAAATATTAAAATATTAAAATATTAAAATATTAAAATATTAAAATATTAAAATATTAAAATATTAAAATATTAAAATATTAAAATATTAAAATATTAAAATATTAAAATATTAAAATATTAAAATATTAAAATATTAAAATATTAAAATATTAAAATATTAAAATATTAAAATATTAAAATATTAAAATATTAAAATATTAAAATATTAAAATATTAAAATATTAAAATATTAAAATATTAAAATATTAAAATATTAAAATATTAAAATATTAAAATATTAAAATATTAAAATATTAAAATATTAAAATATTAAAATATTAAAATATTAAAATATTAAAATATTAAAATATTAAAATATTAAAATATTAAAATATTAAAATATTAAAATATTAAAATATTAAAATATTAAAATATTAAAATATTAAAATATTAAAATATTAAAATATTAAAATATTAAAATATTAAAATATTAAAATATTAAAATATTAAAATATTAAAATATTAAAATATTAAAATATTAAAATATTAAAATATTAAAATATTAAAATATTAAAATATTAAAATATTAAAATATTAAAATATTAAAATATTAAAATATTAAAATATTAAAATATTAAAATATTAAAATATTAAAATATTAAAATATTAAAATATTAAAATATTAAAATATTAAAATATTAAAATATTAAAATATTAAAATATTAAAATATTAAAATATTAAAATATTAAAATATTAAAATATTAAAATATTAAAATATTAAAATATTAAAATATTAAAATATTAAAATATTAAAATATTAAAATATTAAAATATTAAAATATTAAAATATTAAAATATTAAAATATTAAAATATTAAAATATTAAAATATTAAAATATTAAAATATTAAAATATTAAAATATTAAAATATTAAAATATTAAAATATTAAAATATTAAAATATTAAAATATTAAAATATTAAAATATTAAAATATTAAAATATTAAAATATTAAAATATTAAAATATTAAAATATTAAAATATTAAAATATTAAAATATTAAAATATTAAAATATTAAAATATTAAAATATTAAAATATTAAAATATTAAAATATTAAAATATTAAAATATTAAAATATTAAAATATTAAAATATTAAAATATTAAAATTAAAATATTAAAATATTAAAATATTAAAATATTAAAATATTAAAATATTAAAATATTAAAATATTAAAATATTAAAATATTAAAATATTAAAATATTAAAATATTAAAATATTAAAATATTAAAATATTAAAATATTAAAATATTAAAATATTAAAATATTAAAATATTAAAATATTAAAATATTAAAATATTAAAATATTAAAATATTAAAATATTAAAATATTAAAATATTAAAATATTAAAATATTAAAATATTAAAATATTAAAATATTAAAATATTAAAATATTAAAATATTAAAATATTAAAATATTAAAATATTAAAATATTAAAATATTAAAATATTAAAATATTAAAATATTAAAATATTAAAATATTAAAATATTAAAATATTAAAATATTAAAATATTAAAATATTAAAATATTAAAATATTAAAATATTAAAATATTAAAATATTAAAATATTAAAATATTAAAATATTAAAATATTAAAATATTAAAATATTAAAATATTAAAATATTAAAATATTAAAATATTAAAATATTAAAATATTAAAATATTAAAATATTAAAATATTAAAATATTAAAATATTAAAATATTAAAATATTAAAATATTAAAATATTAAAATATTAAAATATTAAAATATTAAAATATTAAAATATTAAAATATTAAAATATTAAAATATTAAAATATTAAAATATTAAAATATTAAAATATTAAAATATTAAAATATTAAAATATTAAAATATTAAAATATTAAAATATTAAAATATTAAAATATTAAAATATTAAAATATTAAAATATTAAAATATTAAAATATTAAAATATTAAAATATTAAATATTAAAATATTAAAATATTAAAATATTAAAATATTAAAATATTAAAATATTAAAATATTAAAATATTAAAATATTAAAATATTAAAATATTAAAATATTAAAATATTAAAATATTAAAATATTAAAATATTAAAATATTAAAATATTAAAATATTAAAATATTAAAATATTAAAATATTAAAAATTTAAATATTAAAATATTAAAATATTAAAATATTAAAATATTAAAATATTAAAATATTAAAATATTAAAATATTAAAATATTAAATATATTAAAATATTAAAATATTAAAATATTAAAATATTAAAATATTAAAATATTAAAATATTAAAATATTAAAATATTAAAATATTAAAATATTAAAATATTAAAATATTAAAATATTAAAATATTAAAATATTAAAATATTAAAATATTAAAATATTAAAATATTAAAATATTAAAATATTAAAATATTAAAATATTAAAATATTAAAATATTAAAATATTAAAATATTAAAATATTAAAATATTAAAATATTAAAATATTAAAATATTAAAATATTAAAATATTAAAATATTAAAATATTAAAATATTAAAATATTAAAATATTAAAATATTAAAATATTAAAATATTAAAATATTAAAATATTAAAATATTAAAATATTAAAATATTAAAATATTAAAATATTAAAATATTAAAATATTAAAATATTAAAATATTAAAATATTAAAATATTAAAATATTAAAATATTAAAATATTAAAATATTAAAATATTAAAATATTAAAATATTAAAATATTAAAATATTAAAATATTAAAATATTAAAATATTAAAATATTAAAATATTAAAATATTAAAATATTAAAATATTAAAATATTAAAATATTAAAATATTAAAATATTAAAATATTAAAATATTAAAATATTAAAATATTAAAATATTAAAATATTAAAATATTAAAATATTAAAATATTAAAATATTAAAATATTAAAATATTAAAATATTAAAATATTAAAATATTAAAATATTAAAATATTAAAATATTAAAATATTAAAATATTAAAATATTAAAATATTAAAATATTAAAATATTAAAATATTAAAATATTAAAATATTAAAATATTAAAATATTAAAATATTAAAATATTAAAATATTAAAATATTAAAATATTAAAATATTAAAATATTAAAATATTAAAATATTAAAATATTAAAATATTAAAATATTAAAATATTAAAATATTAAAATATTAAAATATTAAAATATTAAAATATTAAAATATTAAAATATTAAAATATATTAAAATATTAAAATATTAAAATATTAAAATATTTAAATATTAAAATATTAAAATATTAAAATATTAAAATATTAAAATATTAAAATATTAAAATATTAAAATATTAAAATATTAAAATATTAAAATATTAAAATATTAAAATATTAAAATATTAAAATATTAAAATATTAAAATATTAAAATATTAAAATATTAAAATATTAAAATATTAAAATATTAAATATTAAAATATTAAAATATTAAAATATTAAAATATTAAAATATTAAAATATTAAAATATTAAAATATTAAAATATTAAAATATTAAAATATTAAAATATTAAATATTAAAATATTAAAATATTAAAATATTAAAATATTAAAATATTAAAATATTAAAATATTAAAATATTAAAATATTAAAATATTAAAATATTAAAATATTAAAATATTAAAATATTAAAATATTAAAATATTAAAATATTAAAATATTAAAATATTAAAATATTAAAATATTAAAATATTAAAATATTAAAATATTAAAATATTAAAATATTAAAATATTAAAATATTAAAATATTAAAATATTAAAATATTAAAATATTAAAATATTAAAATATTAAAATATTAAAATATTAAAATATTAAAATATTAAAATATTAAAATATTAAAATATTAAAATATTAAAATATTAAAATATTAAAATATTAAAATATTAAAATATTAAAATATTAAAATATTAAAATATTAAAATATTAAAATATTAAAATATTAAAATATTAAAATATTAAAATATTAAAATATTAAAATATTAAAATATTAAAATATTAAAATATTAAAATATAATATAATATTAAAATATTAAAATATTAAAATATTAAAATATTAAAATTTTTAAATATAATAAAATATTAAAATATTAAAATATTAAAATATTAAAATATTAAAATATTAAAATATTAAAATATTAAAATATTAAAATATTAAAATATTAAAATATTAAAATATTAAAATATTAAAATATTAAAATATTAAAATATTAAAATATTAAAATATTAAAATATTAAAATATTAAAATATTAAAATATTAAAATATTAAAATATTAAAATATTAAAATATTAAAATATTAAAATATTAAAATATTAAAATATTAAAATATTAAAATATTAAAATATTAAAATATTAAAATATTAAAATATTAAAATATTAAAATATTAAAATATTAAAATATTAAAATATTAAAATATTAAAATATTAAAATATTAAAATATTAAAATATTAAAATATTAAAATATTAAAATATTAAAATATTAAAATATTAAAATATTAAAATATTAAAATATTAAAATATTAAAATATTAAAATATTAAAATATTAAAATATTAAAATATTAAAATATTAAAATATTAAAATATTAAAATATTAAAATATTAAAATATTAAAATATTAAAATATTAAAATATTAAAATATTAAAATATTAAAATATTAAAATATTAAAATATTAAAATATTAAAAATTAAAATATTAAAATATTAAAATATTAAAATATTAAAATATTAAAATATTAAAATATTAAAATATTAAAATATTAAAATATTAAAATATTAAAATATTAAAATATTAAAATATTAAAATATTAAAATATTAAAATATTAAAATATTTAAATATTAAAATATTAAAATATTAAAATATTAAAATATTAAAATATTAAAATATTAAAATATTAAAATATTAAAATATTAAAATATTAAAATATTAAAATATTAAAATATTAAAATATTAAAATATTAAAATATTAAAATATTAAAATATTAAAATATTAAAATATTAAAATATTAAAATATTAAAATATTAAAATATTAAAATATTAAAATATTAAAATATTAAAATATTAAAATATTAAAATATTAAAATATTAAAATATTAAAATATTAAAATATTAAAATATTAAAATATTAAAATATTAAAATATTAAAATATTAAAATATTAAAATATTAAAATATTAAAATATTAAAATATTAAAATATTAAAATATTAAAATATTAAAATATTAAAATATAAAATATAAAATATAAAAATATTAAAATATTAAAATATTAAAATATTAAAATATTAAAATATTAAAATATTAAAATATTAAAATATTAAAATATTAAAATATTAAAATATTAAAATATTAAAATATTAAAATATTAAAATATTAAAATATTAAAATATTAAAATATTAAAATATTAAAATATTAAAATATTAAAATATTAAAATATTAAAATATTAAAATATTAAAATATTAAAATATTAAAATATTAAAATATTAAAATATTAAAATATTAAAATATTAAAATATTAAAATATTAAAATATTAAAATATTAAAATATTAAAATATTAAAATATTAAAATATTAAAATATTAAAATATTAAAATATTAAAATATTAAAATATTAAAATATTAAAATATTAAAATATTAAAATATTAAAATATTAAAATATTAAAATATTAAAATATTAAAATATTAAAATATTAAAATATTAAAATATTAAAATATTAAAATATTAAAATATTAAAATATTAAAATATTAAAATATTAAAATATTAAAATATTAAAATATTAAAATATTAAAATATTAAAATATTAAAATATTAAAATATTAAAATATTAAAATATTAAAATATTAAAATATTAAAATATTAAAATATTAAAATATTAAAATATTAAAATATTAAAATATTAAAATATTAAAATATTAAAATATTAAAATATTAAAATATTAAAATATTAAAATATTAAAATATTAAAATATTAAAATATTAAAATATTAAAATATTAAAATATTAAAATATTAAAATATTAAAATATTAAAATATTAAAATATTAAAATATTAAAATATTAAAATATTAAAATATTAAAATATTAAAATATTAAAATATTAAATATAATAAAATATTAAAATATTAAAATATTAAAATATAAAATATAAAAATATAAAAAATATAAAATATTAAAATATTAAAATATTAAAATATTAAAATATTAAAATATTAAAATATTAAAATATTAAAATATTAAAATATAAAATATAAAAATATAAAAATATTAAAATATTAAAATATTAAAATATTAAAATATTAAAATATTAAAATATTAAAATATTAAAATATTAAAATATTAAAATATTAAAATATTAAAATATTAAAATATTAAAATATTAAAATATTAAAATATTAAAATATTAAAATATTAAAATATTAAAATATTAAAATATTAAAATATTAAAATATTAAAATATTAAAATATTAAAATATTAAAATATTAAAATATTAAAATATTAAAATATTAAAATATTAAAATATTAAAATATTAAAATATTAAAATATTAAAATATTAAAATATTAAAATATTAAAATATTAAAATATTAAAATATTAAAATATTAAAATATAAAAATATTAAAATATTAAAATATTAAAATATTAAAATATTAAAATATTAAAATATTAAAATATTAAAATATTAAAATATTAAAATATTAAAATATTAAAATATTAAAATATTAAAATATTAAAAATATTAAAATATTAAAATATTAAAATATTAAAATATAAAATATTAAAATATTAAAATATTAAAATATTAAAATATTAAAATATTAAAAATATTAAAAATTATTTATTATTAAAATATTAAAATATTAAAATATTAAAATATTAAAATATTAAAATATTAAAATATTAAAATATTAAAATATTAAAATATTAAAATATTAAAATATTAAAATATTAAAATATTAAAATATTAAAATATTAAAATATTAAAATATTAAAATATTAAAATATTAAAATATTAAAATATTAAAATATTAAAATATTAAAATATTAAAATATTAAAATATTAAAATATTAAAATATTAAAATATTAAAATATTAAAATATTAAAATATTAAAATATTAAAATATTAAAATATTAAAATATTAAAAAATTAAAATATTAAAATATTAAAATATTAAAATATTAAAATATTAAAATATTAAAATATTAAAATATTAAAATATTAAAATATTAAAATATTAAAATATTAAAATATTAAAATATTTAAATATTTAAATATTTAAATATTTAAATATTAAAATATTAAAATATTAAAATATTAAAATATTAAAATATTTTAATATTTTAATATTTTAATATTTTAATATTTTAATATTTAAATATTAAAATATTTAAATATTAAAATATTAAAATATTAAAATATTAAAATATTAAAATATTAAAATATTAAAATATTAAAATATTAAAATATTAAAATATTTAAATATTAAAATATTTAAATATTTAAATATTTAAATATTTAAATATTTAAATATTTAAATATTTAAATATTTAAATATTTAAATATTTAAATATTTAAATATTTAAATATTTTAAATATTTAAATATTTAAATATTTTAATATTTTAATATTTTAATATTTTAATATTTTAATATTAAAATATTAAAATATTAAAATATTAAAATATTAAAATATTAAAATATTAAAATATTAAAATATTAAAATATTAAAATATTAAAATATTAAAACATTTAAACATTTAAACATTTAAACATTTAAACATTTAAACATTTAAACATTTAAACATTTAAACATTTAAATATTTAAACATTTAAACATTTAAACATTTAAACATTTAAACATTTAAACATTTAAACATTTAAACATTTAAACATTTAATCATTTAAACATTCAAACATTTAAACATTTAAACATTTAAACATTTAAACATTTAAACATTTAAACATTTAAACATTTAAACATTTAAACATTTAAACATTTAAACATTTAAACATTTAAACATTTAAACATTTAAACATTTAAACATTTAAACATTTAAACATTTAAACATTTAAACATTTAAACATTTAAACATTTAAACATTTAAACATTTAAACATTTAAAATATTAAATATTTAAACATTTAAACATTCAAACATTCAAACATTTAAAACATTTAAACATTTAAACATTTAAACATTTAAACATTTAAACATTTAAACATTTAAACATTTAAACATTTAAACATTTAAACATTTAAACATTTAAACATTTAAACATTTAAACATTTAAACATTTAAACATTTAAACATTTAAACATTTAAACATTTAAACATTTAAACATTTAAACATTTAAACATTTAAACATTTAAACATTTAAACATTTAAACATTTAAACATTTAAACATTTAAACATTTAAACATTTAAACATTTAAACATTTAAACATTTAAACATTTAAACATTTAAATATTTAAACATTTAAACATTTAAACATTTAAACATTTAAACATTTAAACATTTAAACATTTAAACATTTAAACATTTAAACATTTAAACATTTAAACATTTAAACATTTAAACATTTAAACATTTAAACATTTAAACATTTAAACATTTAAACATTTAAACATTTAAACATTTAAACATTTAAAATTTAAACATTTAAACATTTAAACATTTAAACATTTAAACATTTAAACATTTAAACATTTAAACATTTAAACATTTAAACATTTAAACATTTAAACATTTAAACATTTAAACATTTAAACATTTAAACATTTAAACATTTAAACATTTAAACATTTAAACATTTAAACATTTAAACATTTAAACATTTAAACATTTAAACATTTAAACATTTAAACATTTAAACATTTAAACATTTAAACATTTAAACATTTAAATATTTAAACATTTAAACATTTAAACATTTAAACATTTAAACATTTAAACATTTAAACATTTAAACATTTAAACATTTAAACATTCAAACATTTAAACATTTAAACATTTAAACATTTAAACATTTAAACATTTAAACATTTAAACATTTAAACATTTAAACATTTAAACATTTAAACATTTAAACATTTATACATTTAAACATTTAAACATTTTAACATTTATACATTTATACATTTAAACATTTAAACATTTAAACATTTAAACATTTAAACATTTAAACGAAAAAGAGAAAGGGAGAGTGAGCGAGCGCGTGGGCTCATTTGCGCTTTGCGATGAAATTTTATATGCGGTAAAATACTTTTAATGTGATTAGTTTAACTAGTGTATTTAAAGTAAATTAAAGTAAAAACTCAATAAAAATGTCCATTAACAAACTGCCATTTTAGCTAAGTCCCGCTTGAAAAAAATTTAACTTTATAAATCATCTCATAATCCAGGGTTTTCAAAAATATTCTATGTGTCGGAAAAGTGAAATTTTGTCGAGGAGTGAAAATTTTGCTAAGTCCAACAAAAACAAGATAAAACTAGAAAATATCATCTCATGATAAAGAGGTCGAAAAAGTCCCAAAATAATTTGGTTTTGAAATTCTGCTAAGTCCAGCAAAAACAAGATAAAACAAAATAATATCATCTCATGATAAACATTTCGAAATTTTTTCCAAGTCCCAAAATAATTTGGCTTTCGAAATTTTGCTAAGTCCAGTGAAAACATGATAAACAAAATAATATCATCTCATGATAAAGAGGTCAATTTTTTTTTCTAAGTCCCAAAATAATTCGGCTTTCGATTTTTTTCTAAGTCCGGTAATATCATGAGAAAATGAAAATTTATCAACTGTTGATAAAAGGTCCACAAACATAGAAAGGAACATAGATTCGGCGCGCATTTCCCGGCGGAAAGTGAGTTGGGATATAACTTCGAACTATCTTGGCTTGTTTATTCGCATCTTGCTGTAAACCTCGAGTTATGACGACTTTGAAACCGACTGCGTATCATGGAAAGTATATTCCATGATCATACTGCATTATCTACAGTTGATATTGAGGTGTTAGTGGTAGTTTTTAAACTTAGCAAAAATTTCGAAAATTTTATTTTTTCCAAAATTTTACTGAACATCATGAAATCATTATTTTGACTTTATTTCAAATTTATGCTGGACTTAGAAAAATTAGCAGTCACTGACATAATTTTCAATTTCCGACACATAAAATAATTTTCATGAGCTGATATTTTAAAGTTTGATGTTATTTATGCTGGACTTTGAAATTTTGCGTATATTTTCAATTGTTTACTTTTACAGAAAAGTTTTTGGGACTTAGAAAATTTTGGGAGTTTAAAACATGATAAATTATTTTGATGTTTATTTTTGCTTTGAACCAAAATTTCGGAAAAATCGACGAAATTACAGGAAATTTTTGTCCGATTTTTAAAACATCAGTTTGTTCCTAAAATAATGTCTCTAACAAAACGTCTTCATTGAAATTTTGAAATTCGAAAGTCGGTTTTAATAATTATTGATATACCCTACAAAATCGTTCCGGCACTTAGAAAATTTAGGGGATCCGTATCACGACAAGATTTTTGGTAGAATTTATTTGATTTTTTGGACTTAGCAAAATTTTGGCTTTCGACCAGTAAAATATTTTCAACACTTAAAATTTTTCGAGAACAGGAAACTGAGAAAAAATTGGGACTTGGAAAATTTTTGGGAGTTTAGAAACATGATAAATTATGTTGATGTTTATTTTTGCTTTGAACCAAATTTCGGAAAATCGTCGAAATTACAGGAAATTTTCGTCCGATTTTACAAAAACTTCAGTTTGTTCCTAAAATAATGTCCCTAACAAAACGTCTTCATTGAAATTTTGAAATTCGAAAGTTGGTTTTAATAATTATTGATATACCCCTACAAAATCGTTCCGGCACTTAGAAAATTTACGGGATCCGTATCACGACAAGATTTTTGGTAGAATTTATTAGATTTTCAGGACTTTGCGAAATTTTTGCTCTCAGCCAGTTGAATATTTTTCAACATTTTGAAAAATTATTTTGATAGGTTTTTTTGAAATTTTACTGTGGATTTTTGGACTTATGCAATTTTAGGAATATTTTCATAAACTTTTATTTTTAATTTAAAAAAAAATTGAATATAGAGACTTTGGATTTTTCGTGATTTGGAAAATTATTGTGACATTTTGGCGATTCAACACTTTCCACAATTTTTAATGAGTTTTTCATAAAATAATTTTTCAACTTTGAAAATCTTGTTTTGATGTAGGTGCGTATATTCCCAATATTACTCATATTTGTGAAGAGGAAGAAGGGGGAGGGGGTCTGAATTGTGGCGGGGTGCATTAAAAACCAATAAAATTATTTTTGGGATCAAAATCTACTTGATGAACTTGATATGATTTTGGAAGATTTCAGTTGTTTGCTACTATAAACTCAACTTGATGTGGCATTGTTGGTCAAATAAACTCAACAAGATTTTTCGCAGATACGCCTCGAACAATTTATGTTCGTAGCCATGTTCGGTTATCTCTAACCATACCCTGGGTGAACTTGACTTGTTCGTGTTTTCACGAACATGGGTAGATTTTCCAAGATGCAACTTTCTGCCTGTTTAATAGTTTTTGGAACAAATATCAAACATGCCATGATATCAAAACAACCTTATTTTTTGTTGTTCCATGATGCGACTTTCTGCCCCGGGCAGAAAGTCGCATCATGGGACGAACAAAAAATAACTTGAGTTGTGTTTGTGAACATGGCATGATTTTGTTTGTTCCAAAACTAAAAATCGCCGCCGAATTTCGTGATACTTTTATGTTCCTAGACAGTGTATCATCAAATGTTTTATTTTCATTTCTATTTGATATTTTTGGACTTAGCAGAATTTCGAAAATTAATTTATTTGGGACTTTGAAAAATTTCGACCCGTCTATCATGAGATGATATTTTGATGATTGATCAAGTTTTCGCTGGACTTAGAAAAATTTCGAAAGCCAAATTATTTTGGGACTTAGAAAAATCGAACTCTCCATCATGAGATGATATTTTCTAGTTTTATCTTGTTTTCGCTGGACTTAGCAGAATTTCGAATGCCCAATTATTTTGGGACTTAGAAAAAACCGACCTGTCAATTATGAGATGATACAATTATTTTTCAACATGTTTTCGTTGGACTTAGCAAAATTTTCACTCCTCCACAAAATGCCAGTTTTGTTAATGGAAATTTTTATTGAGTTTTTTTGCACTTTAATTTACTTTAAATACACTAGTTAAACTAATCACATTAAACAGTATTTTACCGCACATAAAATTTCATCGAAAAGTGCAAAATGAGCCCACGCGCTCGCTCACTTCTCTCTTCTTTCGTTCACTGCTCGCACGCAACGCGCGAGACATGTCGTGACAGGAATCGGCAATCGGCAGACAGACAGCTTTTGCGTTCGTGGCGGGCTGGTTTGTTTACGTTTCGCGCAGTAGTTTTCCGCGGATAAATTGTAGTCCGCGAATCGCCGCGGGTTGTGAGTACGTTCTGTGGCCGAGGGAGTGTGTGTTCGTTTGATCCGTGGCGTTCGGGAGCCGCGATATATTGTGGTTAAGTGATTGCTTCTGTTTTGGTGGCTGGGGGTGAAGAAAAAGTTCCGCTCAGTGTTGACGGATGCAAGGAATGTTCAGGCCAAGCAGCTGACCCCAGAAGAGGAATCCTCTTGCCCTTAATGTCACTTGGCCTCCTTCCTCCTTCTCCTGCAGGTGCTGTCTTGACACGGATCAACGCCGGAACGATTTCGGTGGATTTGACAGGACACGGGAGTTCTCTGTGAAGGAAAACACCGCTGGTTAAGTTTGTTTTGGTTTTGGTGTCGCGTGATTGGAATCCTGATTTGTGGGGGAACATTGTTTTCGCGAATTCGCGATTGTGTGCGTGTGTGTTTGTTTACGTTTGACGTATTCATGGTGAACGGGTGATTACAACTGGATGAAACTTTCTTGGTGTTTCCGGAGGGGTGAGCGAGAGAAAACTGACAAATCCGCGTTTGTGCTGGTTGCGGCCTGCGTTTGTTTATGTGACTGTGCTTTGGGGTTTGTTTACTTTTTATTGATTATTGTGAGTGTGTGGCAGGGACGTGACAATGTGACATTGCTTCTATCCTTTAGGGGTGTCCGTGACAGAAGGAAGAACCTTCTCTGGTTATTTCAGAGGAGGTAATCTATTGAGCGTGGGCAGTTTCCCGGTGAAGGTGGAGAGTTGAGTCCATTTGAATCGATGGTACGTGCTGGTTCTATATACTTAGCAGGAAGAAGAATTTCAACGATTTTTTGACTCAGATAAGTATTATTTGTTTTCCTGTTCTTTAATATCATGTTGAACTATTTGATAAAAAACCCTGGAAATTCTGTTTGAGAATTGATACTTTGTGTTTTGTTTTCAACAGGACCACAACCAATGTTTTGGGACATTCAGCATCTGGCGTTTTGTTTAATTAGGCAAATTAGCTGCGATGATAACCGTTTGGTTGAATGGATTTGAAGAGGATTAACCAGGTATGTACGAAAAATATTATTTTAAAGTGAACCTATCACTGTTCGAACTTCATTTTGTTACTTTTTGCGTATATATATTTTTCAATCCAAATCAATGTTGTCATAAATTTTATATTAATTGAATTGAAAAGCAAGATATATTGATCACAGATGGCTTCGAAAATCTTTTTCTAGAATATTTTGTGCAGATTATTGTTTTAATATTTTTTAAAGACGTTCTCGTAAAGAGTTTTTTTTTTAATTTCACGTTGTTGCAGTATTTTATTGGTATAGTAGGGGAACTATACCCTTTTTCAGCCTATTTCTATTATCGGCCTATCAGCACTTTGATGAATTACAGCTTTCATAAAGTGTTTTTACTGTTCCAGTAACAAATAGCTCAAATAAAAGTGAGCAACTCTCCATTGTTTATGTAACTAAAAATGTTGATTTAATAGCAGAAAACTGTAAAAGTGATGAGAATGGGTCGAAATGCTTAGAGTGAATAAGTATATTTCCTAGTTGTCCTAAACTGAGATGAGGAGTACCTTTAGAAACTGTTTAATTCAAAGAAAGATTTGGGTTTTGTGCAATAATTCAACTGAAGAAAGAACATCACCTTTCTTCAATATTTGATTTGCTTTTATTATTTCAGAGTTTTAAACAATTTGGGCATGAATCGTTTTTAAGTTTATAAATTGATTTTTAGAAGTAGATTATGTTAAAGTCAATGTAACTTTTTCCAACAAAAGTTGTTAATATTACATTGAAAAACTGATGATCTATGTAAATTGCAATATCAAATAAAGTGAAATTTTATTTAAATATTAAATGATTTTTTTTAAATATTTTTTACATTTAAAAATATTGTTGACTTTCAGTTCACAGAAAAAAATTATGGTAATATTCATCAGGAAATGGTGACAGATTTTGTGGCAAAATAAATGATTAATTTTACCCCAGAAAATGATGAATTTTAATCAGTTTTGATGAATATTCATCAGGTTCACATTTTTAAACATTTTTTATGAAGTATTAGTAAAAAAAGGTAATATTCAACCTACCAAATTTTCAACAATCCAAAATTCAACTTTTTTTTCTGTGTACATCATTTTAATAACAGATTGATTGAAAGTTATTAACAAAACCTTCAAAAAATAGATAAGACTGGTATCCCTTGAAAATACACATTGTATCTGAGTTTTGTGGCATGCATATAAAATGAAAATTAATGGCAAAAACTCAATGCATTATTCGATTTAATTTAAAAATCAATTTTGATAATTAATTCAATTTATACGCAATGTTTTCCACAGTACGCTTTCACTGTGCACGCACGTCTTCTCTCTCTCTCTTCTCTCTCTCTCTCTCTCTCTCTCTCTCTCTCTCTCTTTCGCTTCTCTACCACTTGCTGCTTACGCTCGCACACACGGCGAAATGTCATAACAGGAATCAAAACAAACCGGTGCTGTGCTTTTCGTTTCGTAAATCGGGAAAAAGTGCATTTTTGGTGCATTATGTGTCGATAGTCGTATGTATTTGTGTTTGTTTATGTGTAGTGAGTGAGGGGAAAGTGGAGGTTGTCGTTTTACCGCGGAAAAGAACGATTTGTAGCGAGAATCTTGTGTGGTTTTGCGTCACCATTTTGGTGCATTAGAAGAAGGAAAACTAAGTAGATTCACCACCGCCAGAGTGAGCCACCGATGGAAACTGAGGCTTCAATTCGGTGCGGAGTGAACCCGGCAGGCTGTGCTGTTTTTGTTCATGTGTTTTATGTCGGTAATTGCGTTGTATTAGTTTGTTTATGTGGGGATGTGGTTTGCAAAAAGAATTTGGAGGAGGTTTTTCGCGATCGACTTTGCACCTCTACAATCTCCAGATTCTTCCTGTGGCAGACGGTGCTAGTTTTGCCTGTTGACAGATGCATCTCATGGAAGAGGAGCTTTGCAGTCGCAATGTATTATTTATTTATCTCAGCCCCCAAAGTTTTTGTTCTGCTGCAGCTTGTCCCCACCGTCAAAAGCCCGGTTCAAATATTTTTAAGCCTCTGAAGGAGGAGGAGAGGCAAAACGGTGCAATCTAATAAGCAGCTGCGTTTTGTAACTGTCTCCAGCGGGCGGGTCCTACCTATTTAGCAGCACAATCTTCCACCGGAAGATTTTGGGGCCTCCATCGTTCCGGTAGCCATCATTTGCATTGGACAAATCCGGTAATTTCGACAACGGAATTCTCGTTTTTATTCAGATAAGTATTGTTTGCTTTCATTTTGTAGAAGTTACATTTAATAATTATTGTAAAGGTGGAGTATCTTTACAAAAATGATTTACATTTTCATTTTAGAATTGATATTATGTGTTCTTCTCTTTTCACAGGACAGCAATTTCTGGACAACCATCATCATATCATAGTATTCATCATAGGGAATTGATTGGATGGATTTAGAGATCATTTACAAGGTATGTTAAACAATATTGTTATGTGAACATATCACTTTTTATCAATCAATATTCAAAACATGTCAATTCCTGTTTGGTTTTTTTAAAGATAATGGGTCTTAATTGAAAACATTCATGGTGTTAATTTTGAGATATTAACCTTAAAACTACCATTTAGAAAAACTTCACGCAAATTGTAATTCTCGCTTTTTTTCAATTGTCCTTTGTACATAGGAAACCCATGGCGCATTGGTGGTTTTGAAAAAGTAATCTAGAATTGGCCAAAATAAAAAGGAATTTAAAAATATGCAATTTAGCATATTATCTTTTTCACTCAGATCTTTTCAAACACGCACGAAGCAAAATGATCATCGTTCGGTCGAAACGTTCATCGTTCGATCAAAACGTTCATCGTTTGTGCAAAACGAGAGAGAATTGAGAGAAAAATTTCTATTTCCGGTCTCTTTTCGCTCAATTCTCTCCCATTTATCGTCGAATTCCTTCATTTTCTTGACATTCGCGTCCTATTTCGTACTCCTGATTCCTGTTTGTGACTTTACATGCATTGGAGTTCATCGCTCATGAAAGTGAGTTCATTGTAAGTGCTCGTTTGAAAACTTACCAATGAAATCGAGAATATCAAATAGACGATTACACCAGCTGTATGATTAACGCTTTTTTCGTTTTGCAAAATCATCTTCAATCAAAGTCATCTGGTTTATGGTACCCATGCTTATTAATGTTAGCCCCAAATCAAACAAAACAATCCATTTCATATAAATTAATTAGAATCTTGTACACTTATATATTTTCAAAAACACCGATATACCACTTTTTTCATAGTTCTATTATGTTTTCATATGGAGTTTTCGACATTAAAAACTTGTGACTATTTTTGTAAACAGTGCATTAGGCTTACTCAGTTCAGATAGCGCGAAGCAAAAACGAAAACGAAACTATTGGCACTACGCCCCGGGGCATGGCCTTCCTCTAACGTGGGATTTCTGCTCCAGCGCCTCTGACGAGACAGGAGAAACCGACCGACGTTTTACTTCACCATCCGATAGAAGCTCAGTGGATAAGGCGGAATCGAACCCGCGTCTCATAGCATCATCGGGATCGGCAGCCAAGCCGCTACCCTGCGCCACGAGACCACATAGCGAAGCATTTTTACCAAAAAATAAGTCCTTTTAAGTTTTCTGTCGAAATTACCATTTGAATATAAAAATGTATCATGGGAAGTTGCGAAATATGGATTTGTAAGATTTATTCACAAATCACAAGTTTTCATGATACATTAATGTTTCTGGATGATATTTTTACGAACAGTTTTTTAATGCAAAAACCTGAACCTGTCTTGATTTTTATGTTTCTTGATGATATTTTTTCGCACCAATTTTTCAGGAAAAAGCAGAATTGGCCATGATTATTTCATGTTCCTGGATGATATTTTTCGGTACCATGACATGATATTTTGATGTTCAAAATGTCAACTTGGTTTGATATTTTTTGATGTTTCGTAGAGTAACTCATGTTACATTTTATGTTTCTACATCTCTTAAGTCAAGCGTTCTGAAACATGTCATCTTCATGTTTTTGGCAACATGACAAGTTTACCGTAAGATGTAATTTTCTGATCGCCCCGGGCGGAAAGTAAGTTGGTGGATATAACTTGAACTATCTTGGCTTCCCGGGCAGAAAGTCGCATCATGGGACGAACAGAAAATAACTTGAGTTGTTTTTGATATCATGGCATGATTTTTGTTTGTTCCAAAACTAAAAAAATGCCGCCGAATTTCATGATACTTGTTATGTTCCTAGACAGTGGATCATCAATTGTTTTATTTTCATTTCTATTTGATATTTTGGACTCAGCAGAATTTCGAAAATTAATTTATTTGGGACTTTGAAAAATTTAGACCCGTCTATCATGAGATGATATTTTGATGTTTGATCAAGTTTTCGCTGGACTTAGAAAAATTTCGAAAGCCAAATTATTTTGGGACTTAGAAAAATTCGACCTCTCCATCAAGAGATGATATTTTCTAGTTTTATCTTGTTTTCGCTGGACTTAGCAGAATTTCGAATGCCCAATTATTTTGGGACTTAGAAAAAACGACCTGTCAATTATGAGATGATACAATTATTTTTCATCATGTTTTCGTTGGACTTAGCAACATTTTCACTCCTCCACAAAATGCCATTTTTGTTAATGGAAATTTTTATTGAGTTTTTTTGCACTTTAATTTACTTTAAATACACTAGTTAAACTAATCACATTAAACAGTATTTTACCGCACATAAAATTTTATCGAAAAGTGCAAAATGAGCCCACGCGCTCGCTCTCTCTCTTCTTTCGTTCACTGCTCGCACGCAACGCGCGAGACATGTCGTGACAGGAATCGGCAATCGGCAGACAGACAGCTTTTGCGTTCGTGGCGGGCTGGTTTGTTTACGTTTCGCGCAGTAGTTTTCCGCGGATAAATTGTAGTCCGCGAATCGCCGCGGGTTGTGAGTACGTTCTGTGGCCGAGGGAGTGTGTGTTCGTTCGGTCCGTGGCGTTCGGGAGCCGCGATATATTGTGGTTAAGTGATTGCTTGGGGTGGCTGGGGTGAAGAAAAAGTTCCGCTCAGTGTAGGCGGATGCAAGGAATGTTCAGGCCAAGCAGCTGCACCCAGAAGAGGAATCCTCTTGCCCTTAATGTCACTTGGCCTCCTTCCTCCTCCTCCTGCAGGTGCTGTCTTGACACGGATCAACGCCGGAACGATTTCGGTGGATTTGACAGGACACGGAGTTCTCGGTGAAGGAAAACACCGCTGGTTAAGTTTGTTTTGGTTTTGGTGTCGCGTGATTGGAATCCTGATTTGTGGGGAACATTGTTTTCGCGAATGCACGATTGTGTGCGTGTGTGTTTGTTTACGTTTGACGTATTCATGGTGAACGGGTGATTACAACTGGATGAAACTTTCTTGGTGTTTCCGGAGGGTGAGCGAGAGAGAAAACTGACAAATCCGCGTTGGTGCTGGTTGCGGCCTGCGTTTGTTTATGTGACTGTGACTGTGGGTTTGTTTACGTTTTTAATTGATTATTGTGAGTGTGTGGCAGGGGCAGGGACGTGACAATGTGACATTGCTTCTATCCTTTAGGGGTGTCCGTGACAGAAGGAAGAACCTTTCTCTGGTTATTTCAGAGGAGGTAATCTATTGAGCGACTCGCGGGCAGTTTCCCGGTGAAGGTGGAGAGTTGAGTCCATTTGAATCGATGGTACATGCTGGTTCTATATACTTAGCAGGAAGAAGTATTTCAACGATTTTTGACTCAGATAAGTATTATTTGTTTTCCTGTTCCTTTTTATATAATATCATGTTGAATTATTTGATAAAAAATAACCCTGGAAATTCTGTTTGAGAATTGATACTTTGTGTTTTGTTTTCTTCAACAGGACCACAACCTGGGCATGTTTTGGGACATTCAGCATCTGGCGTTTTGTTTAATTAGGCAAATTAGCTGCGATGCAACCGTGCTTTGGTTGAATGGATTTGAAGAGGATTAACCAGGTATGTACGAAAAATATTATTTTAAAGTGAACCTATCACTGTTCGAACTTCATTTTGTTACTTTTGCGCATATATATTTTTTTTTCAAACCAAATCAATGTAGTCATAAATTTTATATTAATTGAATTGAAACACCAAGATATATTGATCACAGATGGCTTCGAAAATCTTTTTCTAGAATATTTTGCGCGAATTATTGTTTTAATATTTTTTAAAGACGTTCTCGTAAAGAGTTTTTTTAATTTCACGTTGTTGCAGTATTTTATTGGTATAGTAGTTGTCCTAAACTGAGATGAGGAGTACCTTTAGAAACTGTTTAATTCAAAGAAAGATTTGGGTTTTGTGCGAATAATTCAACTGAAGAAAGAACATCACCTTTCTTCAATATTTGATTTGCTTTTATTATTTCAGTGTTTTAAAGAATTTGGGCATGAATCGTTTTTAAGTTTATAAATTTATTTTTTTAGAAGTAGATTATGTTAAAGTCAATGTAACTTTTTCCAACAAAAAGTTGTTTATATAACATTGAAAAACTGATGATCTTTGTAACTTGCAATATCAAATAAAGTGAAATTTTATTTAAATATTTAATTTGTAATTTGTAATTTGTAATTTATTGGTAACGATAGCCTGTTAGTATAACACTTTTTATCAGGTTAAGGAAGGACGTTGTGATGATTACTTTAGTATTAGTAAAAAAAGGTAATATTCAACCTACCAAATTTTCAACATTCCAAAATTCAACTTTTTTTTCTGTGATGATATACAATAATAACAGATTGATTGAAAGTTATTAACAAAACCTTCAAAAAATAGATAAGACTGGTATCCCTTAAAATATACACATTGTATCTGAGTTTTGTGGCATGCATATAAAATGAATATTAAAGGCAAAACTCAATACATTAATCGAATTAATTTAAAAATCAATTTTGATAATTAATTCAATTTATACGCAATGTTTTCCACAATACGCTTTCACTGTGCGCGCTCGCTCTCTCTCTTTCGCTCTTGCTGCTTACGCTCGCACACGGCGAAATGTCAAAACAGGAATCAAAACAAACCGGTGCTGTGGTTTTTCGTTCCGATTTTGGTGCATTATGTGTCGATAGTCGTATGTATTTGTGTTTGTTTATGTAGTGAGTGAGGGGAAAGTGGAGGTTGTCGTTTTACCGCGGAAAAGAACGAGAATCTTGTGTGTTTTGCGTCACCATTTTGGTGCAATAGAAGAAGGAAAACTAAGTAGATTCACCACCGCCAGAGTGGGCCACCGATGGAAACTGAGGCTTCAATTCGGTGCGGAGGAACCCGGCAGGCTGTGCTATTTATGTGTTTTATGTCGGTAATTGCGTGTGTTTTAGTTTGTTTATGTGGTGGATGTGGTTTGCAAAAGAATTTGGAGGAGGTTTTTACGCGATCGACTTTTGCACCTGTAACAGAAGAAGTCAGAAGAAGAATCCTCGTTGCCGGTATGGTCATCATCATTCAGCTCTACGGAAGCTCTACAATCTCCAGATTCTTCCTGTGGCAGACGGTGCTAGTTTTGCCTGTTGACAGATGCATCTCACGGAAGAGGAGCTTTGCAGTCGCAAGGTATTATTTATTTATCTCAGCCCCCAAAGTTTTTGTTCTGCTGCAGCTTGTCCCCACCGTCAAAAGCCCGGTTCACATTTTTTTTCAACCTCTGAAGGAGGAGGAGGAGGCAAAACGGTGCAATCTAATAAGCAGCTGCGTTTTGTAACTGTCTCTCAGCGGGGCGGGTCCTACCTATTTAGCAGCACCATCTTCCACCGGAAGATTTTGGGCCTCCATCGTTCCGGTAGCCATCATTTGCATTGGACAAATCCGGTCATTTCGACAACGGAATTCTCGTTTTTATTCAGATAAGTATTGTTTGCTTTCATTTTGTAGAAGTTACATTTAATAATTATTGTAAAGGTGGAGTATCTTTACAAAATGATTTACATTTTCATTTTAGAATTGATATTTTGTGTTCTCTTCTCCTTCACAGGACAGCAATTTCTGGACAACCATCATCATATCATAGTATTCATTAGGGAATTGATTGGATGGATTTAGAGAACATTTACAAGGTATGTTAAACAATATTGTTATGTGAACATATCACTTTTTATCAATTGGATATTCAATACATGTCAATTCCCGTTTTTTTAATAGATAATGGGTCTTAATTGAAAACATTCATGGTGTTAATTTTTGAGATATTAACCTTAAAACTACCATTTAGAAAAACTTCACGCAAATTGTAATTCTCGCTTTTTTTTTCAATTGTCCTTTGTACATAGGAAACCCATGGCGCATTGGTGGCTCTGAAAAAGTAATCTAGAATTGGCCAAAATAAAAAGGAATTTAAAAATATGCAATTTAGCATATCAAATAGACGATTACACCAGCTGTATGATTAACGCTTTTTTCGTTTTGCAAAATCATCTTCAATCAAAGTCATCTGGTTTATGGTACCCATGCTTATTAATGTTAGCCCCAAATCAAACAAAACAATCCATTTCATATAATTAATTAGACTTCTTTTTACACTTATATATTTTCCAAAAAACACCGATATACCACTTGTTTTCATAGTTTTATGTTTTCATATGGCAGTTTTTACATTAAAAACTTCTTGTGACTATTTCTTTTTGTAAACAGTGCAGATTAGGGCTTACTCAGTTCAGATTGGGTGCTATGCACTTTACTTAAAAATAAGTCCTTTA